>NC_000085.6:27722346-27972346 GCF_000001635.26 Mus musculus
AATCACACTTGGAGGTTAGGGATGCAAGAAAACACAGAATTTTTGGCCCTGTGACCACCTAGGAAATTCTGCTTCTTACGGTTACTAGAAGGATGTATTTTAATACTGAAAAACGTGGTTTTACTAGGCCAGTGGCCTTAGGGGTTTTGTTTGTTTGCTTGTTTGTTCTGTTTTGCTTTTGTCTCTATTGTTTTTGCTATGCCTGGACCATACCACAGCTCACAGAACTAGTGTGTCATGAAAGCTCACTGCCTTGCAAAGAGAGCTAGAAATAAGCAGTGTCCTCCTTCTCCAGCAGTGCTCTCTCTCTCTCTCTCTCTCTCTCTCTCTCTCTCTCTCTCTCCCTTCCCTCTAGATCATATAGGGACATCTGTCAATGGGTTTAGAGCCCACCTGAGAAACAAAGGAGGACCCCAGCCTCCGATCCACATCATGATTCCATTTGCAAAGATGCTCTATCTAAATATCATCCTATCCACGGGTTTGGGGATATAATAAACTGGTTTGTGTTTGCTCTAATGAAATACCCGAAGCTGATTAATTTTATAATTTTATTTTATTTTTTAAAGAGTTACGCTGCCCCACAGTTCTAGGGATTCAGAGTACAAAATCAGGCTTAAGGTGAAGATGGAAAATACATACAATTGCTAACCACGCTGTTGCTGCCTCTGACTGTTAAGGGCAAAAAAAAAAAAAAAAAAAAAAAAGCTTCTTTTGCAGTGGTATTAATGACCGCAGACTCGTAATTGAGGATGAGAGACATTGAAGGCACCCCACCCTCACCTTCCAAAAACAAAACAAACAACAACAAAACCAAAAAAACAATCCAGACAGAAAGCCATTAAAGAGAGCCCTTAAAAATTGTGAGAAAAATTCAGAAGTGTAGATCTTCACAGTTGATGGCTTCCGGCAGGAGGTGGGGAAGGACTCAGTTTCCTTTGAGGGGCTGGTCACTGGGAGTTTAGCAGTGCTCTGGGGAGCAGATGAGAAACACAAATTAGAATGGGTGTATTTTTATCTACTTTTGGGGAGGCAACAAGGTTGACAAGAGCGGACCTGGGAGGACTGGAAGCAAGTGATTGTGATGCCTCATATGAAATTCCCAAATAAGCAATAGGGATACTTTGTTGGGGGAAAATAAAGAAAAAAGAAAAAAGAAAGAAGTAAAGAGATCCCTTAGTCTGTCTCTGCCATCTAAGCCTGAGGACTTGTCATTCTCACAATTTAATTACTGGTAGATATCCTACAGCCATATTATTTGAGGTCCCTGGGTGAAGTGGAAATTTCTGGTGTCTTTGGAGACTCAGTTGTTGTCATGTGATGTTTTCCTGGAAACTGTCTTATGAGAGGAAGTTTTACTGAAGCAGACACGTGGGTGTTTTTCTGGAATCTGCCTGGAGAAAGGACATGTGCTATTTTGCTGGAGTGTGGACGCTTGAGAGGACACGTGATGTGGAGTCTAAGTATAACCCTAACAGAGTGGACAACGGCGACCGTGTGGCATTGGTTCCCCTTGCTTTCTTTGCTGACCATGGCTTGTCATTGTGAGAAATGCACCAATGGCTTGTGATATTCCGGCAGCTTCTTGCTGCTTCTGCAGATTGGGCTTGATTGGCAGGGCCTCGATGTTTCTTCTGGATCAAACTGCTCTTGCTGAGGGGATCGAGTTACTGATGCTGATTTGAACAAATTGAATTGCTGATAGCCTAACAACAAAGATTGGAATGGGCCCAAAGAACTATTTCTAAATAGGTCCTCAACTCCCTTTGCCCTGTTAACCTTTCCTTTTACAGCCTCTTGTGGGTGGTGGGCTAGAAAGGAGGTAAAAGCATTTAGAAACCCTTATTAAAGTAGATTTTAAAAATGCTAAGCCTACAACTGGGTCCCTATAAATCTGACAAAACTCGGTTTTATTTGCTGTTTTGTTTGAAGCAGGATCTTATCATGTAGCCCTGGCTGGTCTGGAACTCTTGAGATCTGCCTGCCTCTGCCTCTAAGTGCTAGGATTAAAGGTGTGTACACTACACTCTGCCCCTGCTCTGCTGTGGGGGTTGGAGGGAGACATGAAGCCTGACCTTCAGAGTAGAAGGGGTTTTTTTTGTTTGTTTGTTTGTTTGTTTGTTTGTTGTTGGTTTGGTTTGGTTTGGTTTGGTTTTGGTTTTTTTTTTTTTTTTTTTTTTTTCCTAGAAAATTGTGTCCAGGGTTACTGATGGGGAGAAAGGTTACAATGGAGAAGTGACAGGGACTCCTACTGGGCTGGATTGCAAGGCACGACCAAGCACTATATTACGGAATATTCTAGAGACCTACCGAGGACAGATCCCTGCTTCAGGACCTGAGCTATTAATGTTTTGAATGTATGGCAGTTTTTACAGGGAAACCCCCAAAACTCCAGAAGACTGTGATGCAAATGAAACGACACTCGCTGTATAATGGCTCAGTGCATAGCAGCTGTCCTTGGATCAAGGTCCACAGAAGCAAATGCAGAAAAGTTAAAAGGCAAGCTTGAAAGAGGCACTTCCCTCCCCTGAAGGCAGTCACGGGTCTACTGAAGGATAATGACTTCTGTTTTGTATCAGCCCATTCATCTTTGAATAAAGTCCATTTTATTCAGTGAAGAAGAAAAAAAAATGTGAACACTGTATGTATAAGGCAGCGGTCCACACCTTTAATCCCAGCCCTCAGGAGGCAGAGGCAGGCAGATCTCTGAGTTTAAGGCCAGCCTGCTCTACAGAGCAAGTTCCAGAACAGCCAGGGCTACACAGAGAAACTCCTTCCAAAAAAAAATAATGTATATAAAACCTTATTCAGTTTCTCTTTCTCCTAAGAACAGAAAGACTTAATAAACATCAAACATATGAGTCTTGAGTTTTCACTAACTTGTGCCTCTCTGCTCTTCTGTCCCTTCTGCCGCTTGTGATTTGTGCCGTGCTCATGCCCACAGGCACAATGACATGTTTTGTAAATCTACCAAATAAATAAACAATAGATAGATTTCCAGGATTATTTGTATGGAGATGGAAACTTTTTTTTTTAAGGATGAGAAGAACAAACTAGAAAATTGAAGAAAAAAAAAGAATGGAGTTTCAGATGAGCATTTTGGAAAACAAACGTGATTTTTATTAACCCGTCAATCTACATTTGAACCCAGAGTGAGATTGCCTCCAGCCAGATCTCTAAGTCCCTGAGTTGAGAGAGGTGGTGAGTTTATAGGCAATCTCTACCTAAGTTTTCACAGGGGTCCTTTCTTCCCCTTTGAGCAGGAACTGTAGGGGAGTCATAGGAAGCTGGGTAAGTGACTGGATTAGCAACTGACTAACCTAGAGGGCCTTTGCTTGCTTGATTTATTAGAGATCACAGAGGAAAAAAAATACAGGTCCTGGATTTGTTACTCTTTCCATCACTGCAACAAAGTATCTGACAATGGCAGCTTAAGAGACCAGTGTTTCTTTTGACTCACAGGCCACCAGAGTCAGAGGCCTTTGGTCACATTGCATCCACAGTTAGAAAGCAGAGTGATGATCTCCGGTGCTCAGCTTGCTTCTCCTTTTCATTCTGTCCCGACAGAATGATGCTATCCACAGTGAGGATGTGTTAATTCCGCTGCAGTTAACCTGATCTAGAAGCCCCCTCCCAGATATGGTTGATTTCCCAGCATCTGAAATCCCATCGAGTTGTAAGATTAACTATTATAGCTACTAAAATGAGAGCACACCGGCACTAATCTATGCCCTGTCAATGTATTATTCCTATCAACTGGAATGTTGCTGTAATGGTCAATCTTAAATCTCCTGTACAAATACCCTACCTATGTAGAAAGTGGGTAATATTTATTCATGTTCTGCACCATCCCCTTTGTAAGTATCATACAATGTGATTTACCTTTGAGCCAGTATCAACACTAGTCCTTAGCACTCATGAATTGTCATCCGGAGAGATTGTTAAAATGGAAGTTACTGGGCCTACCCCTAATAATTCTGATTTAGTATGCCTGATGCAAGGTCCACGACCTTTTCCTTTTTCTTTAGGGGGAAGGTGTGTGTGTGTGTGTGTGTGTGTGTGTCTGTGTGTCTGTCTGTGTCTGTGTATGTGTATGTGTCTGTGTGTGTGTGTATATATGTGTCTGTGTGTCTGTGTTTATGCACTTAGGCCACAATGCAGCATCAGATCCCCTGGAGTTGGAGTTACAGGCAGTTGTGAAGGGTCTGACTTGAGTGCTGGGGAAAAAGCTCAGGTCCTCTGGAAGAGCAGAGCAGCAAGTGCTCTTAACCAGTAGTCAAACTCTTCACCCCAGGACCTTTCATTTCTAACTACTCCGTCATCATCTTGGCTGCTGCTGCTGCTGCTGCTGCTGTTGCTGCTCTGATGGGAGTGGTCACACAAAGCAAATCCTTCTAAACAAGGAGGGGGCCACATGAGACATCAGCCAACATTAACCCTTGCAGCAGTTGATCCAGGAAGCCGGTGAACTGCATGCGGATGGCCCATAAGTGCTAGGGTCTGAGTGCTTTCCCCCGTAAGCCCTGGAATCCTCACACCCCCCAAACGAGCCAATTCCTCCAGAACAGACTCTGAACTGTTTGTTAAAAAAAAAAAAATTCCCTATTTTATCTTGCTTGATAAAACTAGACCCATTCGAGCATCACCCACTTCTAAGAGAGCTTCCTCGGTATATTCCTTGGAGATCTAACAGATTGTGGGTTGTGTGGCATCCTCTTTCTCCGGCACCTGTAATAATCGAACTGCACCAGGTGACAGCACCAGAATTTGCTACAGTGGCCACACAGCCTTGAGGATGGGCTGGAGTGGGGGTGGCGGCTCAAGCTCCACTCAGCTGCTAAGACTAACTCTCGTCTTTCACTGCTGAATTCTACTAGACAGTGAGAAATGCTTACGCACTGCCGAGCTCTTAAGTTAGTAGATAGAGTTTAAGAATCTGATATTTAACTTTTAATTTGTTGCCACAGATTTTTATTTTTTAAGGTCTATGGCTCGATGAGAAATGGAAGTGAATGACAACGTTAGAAGTTACAATACAGATTTATATCTCAGTGACGCCTGTTGATTGATGCTGATGGGGGAGATAGGGGACTGCATCCTGAGGTTGCCAAGAACAGTGCCATGCACACAGAACATAAAGGCATACCTCTGAAGGAGTAGGATAATTTTTTTCTATGAAGGCATCTTTACACTGTGAAGTTAAGAGTCACATAATAGCACCATACCCTTGGGTCCTGGTGCAAGCAATATGTATTTTCTTGAAAGAATTTATCATTCCAGTTTCTGGAACAGAAGTTGCATAAGGAGAGCACATATAGACACATGCTAATTGCAGAAAACAAAAATTTAACCTGAAAGCTGTTTTTACATTCACCTCAATGCAAAGTAGGCCAGTGTAGACAACGTTCATGAGCTTTGTGATGGGAACTGAAGCTGCAGAGCCTGTGCTGTCTGATACACGCTGCATTCACATCAGAAGCCTCCAAAATAAGTTCGCATCTGCAGACTCAAAGTGCTTCTACCATGAATTGTTAATTTTAAGAACTTCACACCATATCAAGTTAACATCCATCCTCCGTTCCCCCCCCCCCCCCCCACCGCTCCCATCACCTGCTCCATTTCCAGATAGTGCTGTCCATATGCACGTGTGTTGGGTCATCCAGTGGGGCATTGGGCAACCTACCAGCGACCACACCCCTCTAAGAAAAGTGACCTTCTCACAGCAGCCATCAACTGTCATTATCAGCTCCTCCGCTAGGGGTATTTGGAGCCTTTTTCCCCTTTGTGCTGGAATTGTTAACTCTCATGATCATGTGGAGGTCTTGCGGAGGCAAGCATGCTAATTGCAAGCTCACGTGCAGCCATGCCATGCCTAGAGGCCAGCGGTTCTCAGCACTCCTCCTTACCCATCATCCTTCAACAATCACGTTCTTGCGGGCTCCTCTTCTGAAATGGTCCTTGAGCCCTGGCCAGCAAGGACGGAATCCATACAGATGTCCCATCTGTGGCCGAGCACTCTCAGCCACTCACTCTCAATTATTTGGACAGTTACGAGTCTCTGCCATCACCACCACCGTCTGCAATAAGAAACTTTGCTGACCAAGGATAAGAGCAACCATCTATGAATGCAAGTATAAATACTTAGAAAGGGGTTTGACAACAAGACCGTTCACTAAAGACAACGTCAATAGGTTCTTTCCTAAGGCCTGTGACTCCATAGCTACAGCTTTAACCATGTTTTCCCTACTAGACATGAGGTACAGGCCTCAGGTCCAATCAACAGAGTGCTTGGTTACATCGAGACACTGTTGCTACTAATGTACCATGGGCAGCAATGACAGTCATCATTGTACCCCAAAGGATCCAGGGCTAGGTCAGGCCATTGATGCTGTCTCTCCACAGCAGCCTGCATGGCCCTTTCTAGTACTACAGAAGCTGACCGTAGAGAGACAGATTCCTGGTCAGTTCCAGCTGCATCTCTCTCCTGCAAGTGAAGTGTGTTGTGTTTTCAGCAGTAGGGTCTCAGCCTCTTGCTATGATGGGCAAGCGAGAGCTACGGCAATTGACTGTCTTGTTTTGGGGGCGTCTCTGGGGCCTCCTTGAACAATAACAAAAACTCCTAGGAAGGAGGCCTGTGTGTGTCATTGAGGTGCTCATCCATAAGCCATGTTTTCTGGAAGTAGCATTGTCTTCTTATGCTGTACAACTCTGCTCAGTTCATCATTGCTAAGAAGAAGATTCCGGGGATAGGCTAAAGCCATGGTTTGAGATAGTCAGACATAAATTTCAGTTATTATAATGCAAAGAGGCTACAGCAGGGTAGACCCATATTTTCTTCCTGTTTCAAAGTTCCTTGCCACCTCTGTAGGCCTTAACTATCCCCGCCTTATGGGGAACAGTAAACAACAATAAAACAAGTAGAGAAATAATAATAACAATAATAAAGAAAATGGCCAAAACTATTGTCTTCATCTTATTTATTTGGGTTAATTTAATATTGGTTTCTGTTCCCCCAAACAGGTGTAAGCAAGTATGCTTTGCCTTAAGTAAAGCGTGGTAATGGTTAGCAAGTTTTAAAAGTTCCTAGTAATATTAGGTACTACACAAATAATTTTATTAAAGATATTTTCATTCCTTCTATAATAAGCAAGAAACAAACCCCTGGCCCTCAGTAGAAATGGTCTAAATGGTCACTTGTGTGCTAGGTTCCCAGCAGGTGTGCTGAGTCTGGGCCTCCTGGGGTCTTTTAGAGTGGGTGATGTTCCATGCTTAGCATCAACCTTCAGGGGCACCTGCCAATTATCTTCCCGAGGTACCTGCGAAGAAGGCTCCGCGAAGAGGGCTCCTCTCCAGAACAGTGGCAACCTCTGCTCTTTAAAAATAGAAAAGCACTTTGCCGTACGTGGGCTTAACAGGAGTGGGAGTAGGGAGACTTCTCCACCTGTACTACCATCTGAGACCCCTTCCTCTGCAGTAAAAACAATCTAGTTTTCTCAAATAGCATTGAGCTTGTTTTCTGAACAATTAAAATGACAATTAGCACATTTATATATGACAATTAGTCAATGCCAAATAACACACCTATTAGTCAGTCAATGACAACGTAAAGGACTACTTTTAGTCTTCATTACCATAATTGAGAGATAAAGAAGTATTCTGGAAGGTGAATTTCCACAAGATATATGTCGTCTATTCACACACTAGAAAGAAATATAAGATCACCTAAGATGAGACGTGTGAGGCTGGAGAGTTGGCTCAGTAGTTAAGGGGGCACTATGCTCTAGCAGCTGCCAGATTTCCAACACTCATATCGTTTACCCAGTAATCCCTTTGTAGAAGGACTATAGACAGACCTCATGGAGGAGGCTAGAGTTTAAGGTCCAAATGAGTATTATCATCACTTTCCTTCAACCCACTTCAGAGGTCAACGTACCCTAGAGCAGTAGTTCTCAACCTGGGTTGCGGCTATTGGAAAACACAGATTTCCAGTGGTCTTAGGACCTGACAGGGTATGTAGGCCTAAAGATATTGCAAGCAATGTAAGTGAGTTGATTCCATTTGACACATCTGGACCATGGAGTATAATGTAACCATGAAAAAGGAGGGAAATGGGCTGAAGCTATGTCTTAGTGAGGGAGAGCTCGCTGTGCAAGCATTGGAACCTGGGTTCAGAATTCACACTCATAGAAAAGTGAAATGTGGGCACACACCTGCCTATAACCCCAGCATTATAGGGGGCAGGGACAAAAAAATTCCAATGTGGCTTGCTGGCCACTAGCCTAGCCCCAGCATCAGTGAGAGACCCATTATTGAATGAATACAGTGGAGTCTGATAGAGCAGGACATTGAACATTCTCCTCTGGCTTCTGCACATTGCTCAAAGGCATACATACCTGTGCACATGTGTCTGCATATACACAGATACGCCATTCCGTAAGATCTTTCTTGATGGGACACAAGTAAGTAAGCCCGGTGTGGTGGCCTTTAATGGCAGCTCCGGAGGCAGAGGCAGGTAGATCTCTGTGAGTTCGAAGCCAGCCTGGTCTACATATCAAGTTTTAGGATACCCAGGGCTATTGCACAGAGAAACAGTGTCTTGAGAAACAAAGCAAAACAAAATGCAATGTTTACTCACCCCAGAGAGTAAACCACCAACAAACCAAAGTAATGGTTCTACTGATGTCCACCCTAGCGAACCATTCCGTCAGTATGGTTCCTTGAAGGAGCTTGAGTCAGGGATTACTTACAGGAGCAAGGGCAGCCATGTCACCACAAGTCCACCCTAATCTGGATGACAATTCTCGAACGATTTCATCCTGGAGCTCTCTCTGTAGGACTCGTAGGCAGTTTGCAGGGCAAAGGCAGCTCGGCTGATCCACACAGCACTTCTCAGCAATTGTCAACTGCTTCTATAACCCTGGAGAGGGGGCCATGTGCATCTTGCTCTAATTTTCCAGGACTTGTAAGGTTGTCCACTTTCTGAGTCTCACCAGCTGTCTTCTCTTTATAAAGGAACATGTTAATTCCAAGGAAATTGCTACCCAACCCACAGGCATGCATGTACACACACACACACACACACACACACACACACACACACACACACCATACAGAAGAAGAGATGTGCTTTCACAGAACTAAAAAAAACAAATGAGAAGGAAAGACAGATGAGGGAAAGACTGGCTTGCCAAGGATGCAGGCCTTCTTCATCTTGGAAGGAAACCTGCAAGGGGTGGGACTCTGTAAGAATCAGAGCCTACAACCTTCTTACAAGCTGGGGTAGTTATAGGACAGAAAGGGGCAAAGAGTCAAAGACTTTCCTATTTTGGCCAGCAGCAGACCATTGCTGGGCCAAAACAGTATCAGTTTAGGACTGTCAGGCAATCCACAGATGTCCTTCACTGCTAGCCATCTCTGGGGTTCCATGAACCAGGGCCATCAAGAATCTAGAGAAGCAACTTTCTTTCATTCTAGAAATTGAGTTTTGTGGTTACAGAAACTTTCAAAGTTCATCCCAAATAGAGGAGATTTACAACATGGCATGGCCCTGACTAACAAGAACAACATCCATGATCTGGCAGTGAGTAAAAGATTGTAAAGAGTAATGTGGGGAGGGATAGAGCGTTTGCCTGGCATGCAAGAAGCCCTGGGCTTGAGCCCCAGCATGACACAAACTGGGCATAGTAGTGTGCTGGTGCATGCTGGAATTCCAGTAATTATAAGGCCAAAGTAGGAGCATCTGAAATTTACAGCAACGCTCAGGTCTGTGTGAATTCTAAGAGGCCATGTCAACAACAACAACAACAAAAACATGCACACACGAACTCACATGCACACGCACACCCCAAACAACAACAAAAGCCACACCCCTCTGTTATTATCTCTAAAGAAGCAGTAGGAGGTCGAGCTGGAGGTTCTGCCCCGTCCTGTGCACAGCAGCCTGGGGACTTCTGTCTGCAGCTTCCGCTCAGGTGAAACTGGGATTCCGGCTTCACAGTGGGAAAGAAGTGCAGAGTGAACGGCTGGGAAGCAAGTTGGAGTTTTTTTGTTTTTTTATTAGATATTTTCTTTATTTACATTTCAAATGTTATCCACTTTTCTAGTTTTCCCTCCTAAAACTCCCTACCCACTACTACCCTACCCCTGTTCCCCAACCCACCCACTCCCATTCCTGGCCCTGGCATTCCCCTATACTGGGGCATAGAACCTTCACAGAACCAAGGGCCTCTCCTCCCATTGATGACTGACTAGGCCATCCTCTGCTACATTTGCAGCTAGAGCCACAAGTTCCACCATGTGTTTTCTTTGATTGGTGGTATAGCTCCAAGGAATTCTGAGGGTACTGGATAGTTCATATTAATGTTCCTCCTATAAAGCTTCAGATCCCTTCAGCTCCCTGGATCTCTGGCTCCTTCATTGGGGACCTTGTGCTCTGTCCAGTAGATGACTGTGAGCATCCACTTCTGTATTTGCCAGGTACTGGCAGAGCCTCACAGGAGACAGCTATATCAGACTCCTGTCAGCAGTCTCTTGTTGGCAACTGCCTAGTGTCTGGGTTTGGTGGTTGTTTATGGGATGGAAATGGTACTGGCACAACTGGCGGTTATCATGTAGAAGAATGAGAATTGATCCATTCTTATCTCCTTGTACAATGCTCAAGTCTAAGTGGATCAAGGAACTCCACATAAAACCAGAGACACTGAAGCTTATAGAGGAGAAAGTGGGGAAAAGCCTCGAAGATGTGGGCACAGGGGGAAAATTCCTGAACAGAACAGCAATGGCTTGTGTTGTAAGAGTGAGAATCGACAAATGGGACCTCATAAAATTGCAAAGCTTCTATAAGGCAAAAGACACTGTCAATAAGACAAAAAGGCCGCCAACAGATTGGGAAAGGATCTTTACCAATTCTAAATCCAATAGGGGAATAATACCCAAGTTGGAGTTTATTAAGAAAGACTTTTAGCATAGATTTCAGTACAGGAATTAATAAGAGGAGATTAGGGAACGGGGATAGAACACATTTAATTGAGGCTGAGGGCGTTTCAAGAGAAATTCATACTCAAATGCCTTAGCAACAGGCATATGTACAATTTCGGTGGCTTATCAAGTGACTTTGTTCAAATGACTCTAAGGAACTTTTCCTATCCTTTTATTTTCCTCTTCCTCCTCCTCTTCTTCTTTCTTCTTTTGGTAAATGAAAAAAAAGGTGTTTTTTGAGAGGCACTGGGTAGATGGGTAGGATTATACCTGATAACTTGAAATCACAGGCCACAAGAGTTGCATAAGAGAGATAAGACTCATTTTACTATAAAGGAAATTTATAGATTGCTTATGAGGTTCTCGGAAAATTACAGGTTTATGTCTAGCAAAGGAGAGGGCCATACTGTAAAACCTTAAGTATGCCTTAAGATGGTCCATTGTTATTCTTATGTAATCTATGTCTTAGCCAGGTTTGTGATCTTGTGATGTAAACATCACAACCAAGAAGCAAGTTGGGAAGGAAAGGGTTTATTCAGCTTACATTTCCACATTGCTGTTCATCACTAAAGGAAGTCAGGACTGGAACTCAAGCAGGTCAGGAAGCAGGAGCTGATGCAGGGGCTATGGAGGGATGTTCCTTACTGACTTGCTTCCCCTGGTTTGCTCAGCTTGCTCTCTTATAGAACACAAGACTACCAGCCCAGAGATGGCACCACCCACAATGGGATAGGCCCTCCCCTCTTGATCACTAATTGAGAAAATGCCTTACAGCTGGATCTCATGGAGGCATTTCCTCAAGGGAGGCTCCTTTCTCTGTGATAATTCTAGCTTGTGTCAAGTTGACACACAAAACCAGCCCGTACAATCTATATCTATATAAGAAATTTTCTATGTGGGCAAATTTTGTTAACTGTGCTGGATCTCTTAGCTGACAAAAGGTTCCTGGAGGCTCACATCTACCCCACTTCAAGATGACCTGGGAGGCTTTGAATGCGGAGTGGGGAGGAGCCCCTCGCTTTTTAAACAACAGACATGTAAAACTTAAAAATTATATGTATTTGTAGGTGATGTGATGTTTTGATATATGCACACAGTGTGCCTACTTTAAAGCATAACATATCTGTGTTCAATTTCTCTGTCTCATCAGACATTTATCATCTTTAGAGTAAAAGCACTCCCAATCCTTTCGTGTTGAAATGCTCCACGTAGTCTCATAATCTGAGGTTGTTAACCAGGGATGATGTAGGTTTATAAGCCCACAGCCTCTTGAGTTAGACAAATTGATAAAGGAAAATCAATTCATTTGCAGATTGGCCAAAGCGAGAAGGGAAAGGTTCCTAGTTTCTTCTCCATCCTTTCAACAACAGTGCTAACAATTTCAAAGAAAAGATGAAGCAAAAGCCAGGAATCCTGTCCGAGCTCATTGTGGTTATGTGAGCAGTGCGAGGCTTCTGCTGGAGTCAGGATGCTCCTCTGGCTGCTGCCCCAGCCTTTCTGTTCTCCCAGCATGGAATTCCTGGGCGTCGTTTTGATTCACTAATCAGATAACTGTGTAGAATACCTCCCCTCCTTCCCATTCCGTCCCAGATTCATCCTATGCTGTAATAGCACAGAGCAGCATCTGGCTCGCATCTAACCTTAACGTGTCCCCGCTGCTGAGCCCTACCGGAAGCTTTTAAACCCAAAACTCATCATCATGTGCATGGAGCACCTTGGAGAGAGTTCCAGGGGCAGCCTTCACCCAGCTGTCTGTCCCTCTGGATCAGTGACACATTAGAGGGTTGAGCCCCACCCTCATTGGAAGCAGGTATGACAATCATCTGTGACAAACCGGGCATGGTACCTGCACTGAATCACACAAACTCTCAGGCATTTGAAAAGGTACTCTTTAGGGGTTCTGGGTTCTGGACATGATATAGGTTACGCAATCTGATTTTTATACCTAGTCAGAGGCTGTTTTCTGTAAGGCTCATTCATGGGCAGTCATAATCCAGAAGCCAACAGAAGGTCAGTCTGCATAAGGAGAGAAATCCAGCTGAGGAGATGGCTCAGCTGGTAAAGTGTTATCCTGCAAACATGAAGACCTAAATTCGGATCCCTAATATCCATGTAAAAAAGCGTGGTATGGCAACCCATGTCTGTCTGCCAGCTTTGGGAAGGAACAGAGACAAGCAGATCTATGGGCTTTGCTGGCCAGTGAGTCTTGCCAAACTGGTAAGTGCTATTATGTTCAGTGAGAAATCCCATTTCAAAAAACAGTACTGTAGCGAGCTACAGAAGACAACAGCCACATGGACTTCTGACCACCTACACCCATGCACTCACATGGGGTGCACACACAAACATGTTCATGACCATAAATCACAAACACACACACACCACCACCACCACCACCACCACCACCACCACCACCACCACCAAAAACATATATCTTGGCTTCCAAATCCTATCCCACGCCCACATTACTCACTTATCCTGATCTTTTATATGATTTTGCAGGTTTGTTTCCTTCTTCTGTTGATTAGTTTTCTGTCAAGGACACAAGCTAGACACCTGGGCAGAAGAAACTTCCCTTGAGAAAATGCTTCTATCAAACTGGCCTGTAGACAAGCTTGTGGGGGACATTTTCTTGATTAATGATGGATATGGGAGGGATTGGGAGGGCCCAGCCCACTGTGGGCAGCGCCACCTCTGGGCAGGTGGTCCTGGTTTGCATCAAGGAACAGGCTGAACCAGCCATGAGCCAGTAAGCAAAATTCACCCATGATCTCTGCTTCAGTTTCTGCCTTGAGTTCCTGGTCCGACATCTCCCAGGAATGGATTATGACCCAGGATGCACAAGCCAAGTTAACCCATTCCTCCCCGAGTTGTATTAGCTCTTTCTCATAGCAATAGAAAGAAAACTAGAACCCACTGTGCAAGAACAGTGTAGCACACACCAATAGGGGTCTTTATTACATCATACCATCAGGTCAAACCCCTCTCCTCTCATTTCCTCTGATTGTCCTTGTTAATCTCAGGCAGAACTGTCTCACTCAGAAATCTCTGTATGCAGGTTTTGTCCACACCTGCGCAGTCTCGCCCTTCTGAACACTTTAGGTCTAAATGCTCTTCACTAACCTGGAGTCTTGTTTTCCCCCAAACAGCCTATTAGGACAGTTGACATAGTCACCAGTGTGTCTGTCACCACCTCCTGAATCAATGCCTTGAGGCTTCTAGCCACTCCCCTCAACTCTTCACAGCCTTGTGTATGCAACTGCAAAGTTCTGAACTGAACAGCCAGCTGGGTAGGGTCTCCAGAGAGTTCTGGAACAATCATTACCACACTGAAAAAACTCACTAATTCAAAGTATAGTGGATCGGCAACAAAGTCTTGTCAACATGACTGAAACTTGTGGGGCTGCTTGGATAGGGAGTGGGTAGAGCAGGAAATAGATACAAACTTTGGTGAAACCTGATACTGACAAGCCTTAAACCCCCTGGTCAGGTTGCCAAAGGTACAGGGAGAACAAAGCCTTGCAGGAGCTGCTGGGTGTTTCTGCTGGGTGTAGCCAGGGTGGATTAAGTAGGTAGATTTATTCAGTTTTGTTTAACTTTTAATGATTGTACTCCATAGGCACTGCGGAAAAAGGGATGCTATATAAAAAGAAACACTTTTATTATGGCTGAGATGACAGATAATAGGATTATTTTCTCCCGTGTACTCCAGAAAGTTTACCATGACTTTGTGACATTGTGATCAACAGACACGCAATTCATAGCTATGCCTTGCCACTAATTTGTTTCTAAATATAATTCTATTTCTCTTCATGGCTTGCCCATGGTATTCCCTTGCTGTGACCCCCGTTTGGCAATTCCTGAGTTCTGTGCATAGAGAGAGTGTCATGTGCTTTCTGAGAAGGGGGTAATGCTCTATCTTCCAGAATGGCTTCAAGCTCTTAGGCTCAAGAGACCCCCCTGCCTCATTCATCAATTTACCAGCCTCCAGATGAGGCCCTACTGTGCATCCTACATTGTTCTCCATTCCCTAAAGTCGTTTGGAAAAAAAGAAATATCTAATTTCAGGTCTTGCTGAAGCTTCCAGAGTAGAGGAGAAGACAGGCAGAATAAACCAATAAACACTTGACCAATCAGGACATAAGAAGGACTGGGGGGATAAACGAAGCCGGGGAAGGAGAGGGGGGCACATGTTAAGAGCCGTGTGCTCGTGGGCAGGGAAGAAAACATGCCATGTACTAAGCTGTTGGGGACTAGCTTTCTAAGTGTCTTAGTGCCTCTAAGTTTGTTTCCTACATGCTGTTGCTATTGTTGTTGTTTTGAGACAATGTCTCTATCCTAAAGACCAGGCTAGTTTATAACTCACTTCATAGACCAGTCTGGCTTTAAACTCGAGGTCTGAATCCTCAGCCTTAGATAGTGGGGTTACAGGTGTGCCACCAGGCTAGTTATTAGATTTTAAAAGACATATCAGTGGATGTGTTAACATGGAAGGGGGAAACTTTCGTGGGTCACCAGTCCTAGACAAGAACCTAGAAAGAACTACAGGGAACTGAAGACCAAGAACTCCTTGCTGCTGAAAGAAAGAAAATGAGTCTCTGCCAGGGATGAGATCCCTTATTGATTTTCCATTGTAGAGTGGTTAACCCTGAAACCACATACAACAAAAATATATTCAGCAGGATGTGTGTGTGTGTGTGTGTGTGTGTGTGTGTGTGTGTGTGTGATGTTACTATCAGGACTAAATTCTGGCCAGCA
Organism: Mus musculus; assembly: GCF_000001635.26. Lineage (NCBI taxonomy): Eukaryota > Metazoa > Chordata > Mammalia > Rodentia > Muridae > Mus > Mus musculus. The sequence goes on from NC_000085.6 coordinate 27,738,082, forward strand.
GCTGCATCTACAGCACTGCTCTCAAGGTGGAGAGGGAGAGGAACATGAGACAGTCTAAAAGTGTGGGGGTAAATGTCCCTCTCAAGCCACTGAGGTAAAAGTGCACTGTGCTGATCCCATCACAAATCACACGGATTAGTGCCGACCTCAGCAGTAAACACTAAACCAGCATTTACAGTCTAAGAGGCCAAGAAGATAGCCTACTTGAGAATAGCGTCTCTCCAGAACTGGGGGTCAGGAAAACAAAGGCTAGTAACTGACAAATGTGTTTAGCAATCAGCTCTTTTCATCATCCATCCATTGTAACAAACCTAGCTAAGAAGTCTTCTATAGCTTGTTGGTCTGCCAAACAAAAGCAAATTTTCTTATAGGTTTAAATGGGCAAAGCATGAAAGTTATGCGGAATTGTTTCATGGTCTCCCAAGACCATAGTGCCAGGGCATTGTGATGGGAAATGCTTGTTTTTAATTTCACAGCTTTGAGTTTTCCCCTGGATATGAGTTAGAAAGGAATCTATCCATCCTGTTTCTGTTCTCCATCATTCGCTGATAATTAAGTTGTAGTGAATTAAGCGAAGAATAATTGTCAGTCCTACTTAATTAGCCTGCAGTTTTATAGATACACAGACATGAAAAAAGAAGAGGAATGTGTCCTTGGATAGGCCAAGATCTGTATTCTGTGGATCCCAAGAGCACTCTTGGATATGTCTTTGTATTTAATGCTTATGAGAGAATCAAGGGACATGCAAATAATTATGCAGAATTATGCAATTTCCATTCTTTCTTTCTGTTTTTTGTTCTATTTTGTTTTTGGAGGAGATGGGCAGGGAAATGTCTTTTTCACTGTGATATCTAGTCCCAAATTCCTGCAAGAGGACGCTGTGTAGGACTGGCTTTTCAAGTTGACTGCCAGAATAAGGACTAGCCTAAGTTCTGCTCAGCCTTCAGCCCGTATTTTCTTTCCTGAAAATACGTAGGAGTGGCTGTAGCCGCCAGACTCATCAGGGAACTGCCCTGGGTACAGTCCTTAGTGGCTAGTCATTCCCGCACCTGTGTAGTTGGCCTGTGGCCTCACCACCCACACTCAAAAAGAATCGTTAATAGTCCCCACCTGACTGTATGAATCATTCCTGCTTCTCTATCTGGGAGTTGGTTACCGGTTTCTGCTTATGAGGGGGAAGGTGAGGTACCAGACAAGAGAAATGTGGCAGGGGGCGGGGAGGGGCTGAGTGCAAGAAAGAGGTTATAAAAGGCTCTGAGAAGATGGGCAGGCTTGGAAGTCTTAACAAAGATGAATCCTGTTGCAAGGGCTTGTTTGTGATGAACCATTTGCACTTAATTCAGAGGTCAGAGAAGTGCAGACTCCCAGAAACAGAAGATGTGCTAAAGGACAAAAAAGTCCAAGCCCTTGCTTGGGAAGAGGGAAGACAGTAAGTCCAGGTCTTGCCTTGAACCTTGCAAGAATGTGGCTGCCAAGAAGGGGGAATCCCTTTCCTCTTCATTGTAAGGGTGGGGGCCGAGTTAGATTAGTGAGGCAAAGGCGTGTGTGTGTGTGTGTGTGTGTGTGAGTGTGTGTGTGTGTGTGTGTGAGAGAGAGAGAGAGAGAGAGAGAGAGAGAGAGAGAGAGAGAGAGAGAGAATGTCAGTGTAGCCACAGCAAGCTAGCAAGCCTTCAGATTTTTGGTTACTTTTGGGTTCTTTCCTTCATCCACCCTTCACCATCCCTTTTCTTCCTCCCTTTCAATCTCCTAACATTACAAGAGGCAAAAAAAGGATAGAGGGTGTGTTAGTTAGGGTTTCCATTGCTGTGAAGAGACACTATAACCAAGACAACTCTTTTGACTTTTTCTTTTTTTTAATTTTATTATATTTTTAATTTATATTTTACACTCCATAATCCATTCCCTGCTCCCCCCTATCCACCCTCTGACTGCTCCACATCCCACACCTCCTCCCCACCCCACCCCACCCCACCCCACCCCATCTCCACGTGGATGCCCCCACCTGACCTCTAAACTCCCTGGGGCCTCCAGTCTCCTTTTTTGGTTGTTTGTTTGTTTCTTTTCTTTTTTTATTAGTTATTTTCTTCATTTACATTTTAAATGCTACCCCCTTTCCTAGTTTCCTCTCTGAAAATCCGCTATACCCTCCCCCCCACCCCACCCCCCCGCCCACCCTGCTCCCCAACACACCCACTCCTGTTTCCTGACCTTGGCATTCCCCTATACTGGGGCATATAATCTTCGCAAGACCAAGGGCCTCTCTTCCCATTGATGGCCAACTCTGCTACATATGCAGCTAGAGACACGAGCTCAGGGGGTACTGGTTAGTTCATATTGTTGTTCCTCCTATAGGGCTGCAGATCCCTTCAGCTACTTGGGTACTTTCTGTAGCTTCTCCATTGGGGACCCTGTGTTCCATTCTATAGATGACTGTGAGCATCCACTTCTGTATTTTCCAGGCACTGGTATAGCCTCACAGGAGACAGCTATATCAGGGTCCTGTCAGCAAAATCTTGCTGGCATATGCAATAGTGTCTGGGTTTGGTGGTTGTTTATCGGATGGATTCCTGGGTGGGGCAGTCTCTGGATGGTCCTTCCTTCAGTCTCAGCTCCGAACTTTGTCTCTGTAACTCCTTCCATGAGCATTTTGTTCCCCCTTCTAAGAAGGGTTGAAGTGTCCACACTTTGGTCTTCCTTCTTGAGTTTCATGTGTTTTGCAAATTGTATCTTGAGTATTCTAAGTTTCGGGGCTAATATCCACTTATCAGTGAGTGCATATCATGTGTGTTCTTTTGTGATTGGGTTACCTCACTTAGGATGATATCCTCCAGATCCATCCATTTGCCTACGAATTTCATAAATTCATTGTTTTTAATTGCTGAGTAGTACTCCATTGTGTAAATGTACCACATTTTCTGTATCCATTCCTCTGTTGAGGGACATCTGGGTTCTTTCCAGCTTCTGGCTATTGTAAATAATACCCAGAAGATGTTCCAACTTGTAATAAGGACACATGCTCCAAGGCAACTCTTATTAGATAGGCCAACATTTAATTGGGGCTGGCTTACAGGTTCAGAGATTCAGTCTACTATCATCAAGGCGGGAGCATGACAGCATCCAGGCAGGCCTGGTGCAGGAGGAGCTGAGAATTCTGAATCTTGATCTGATTACAGCTAGGAGAAAACTAACTCTTCTACACTGAGCAGAGCTTCAGAGTCCACTCCCACAGTGACTCACTTCCTTCTACAAGGCCCTACCTCCTAATAGTACCACTCCCTATGGACCAAGCATATTCAAACCACCACAGAGGGTAAAACGGCCATCATTTTCATCACAGTACTTCCTGCTGGTTAGGGAGTTAAGTTCCTTGGGGCAAGTTTGATCTTTGCCATCAGGATATCTAATTATTTCTCCTCCCCCCCTTCTCCTCTTCTTTCTTCTTCTCCCTCTTCCTCCTTCTCCTTTTTTCTCCTTCTCCTCCTCCTCTTCCTCTTTTTCTCCCTCCTCTTCTTCTTCTCCATGATGACACATGACTACTTAACAAGCCACAACCGCAGGGCGGTGGTAGTGCACGCCTTTAATCCCCGCACTTGGGAGGCAGAGGCAGGCAGATTTCTGAGTTCGAGGCCAGCCTGGTCTACAAAGTGAGTTCCAGGACAGCCAGGGCTATACAGAGAAACCCTGTCTCGAAAAATTCACCAAAACAAAACAAACAAACAACAACAACAAAAAAAACCAAACAAACAAGCTACAACTAATAGCATCCAACCAACAACATACTAACAACAACCCTGTCTCTGGGACACTAGCATTTATATACCCTCTGAAGAGTCCCTGGAATTGCAAATGTCACACATTTACAAAAAGTATCTGCAGCTGGCAAAATCACACTCCTGCAACAGCATGTGGCAAATCATAGTCAGCTGCTGTGCACAATCTGAAGCAGGCTCATATCCCACACATGGGATTAAAACAAAAACATAAGCTGGGCGTGGTGGCGCATGCCTTTAATCCCAGCACTTGGGAGGCAGAGGCAGGCAGATTTCTGAGTTCGAGGCCAGCCTGGTCTACAAAGTGAGTTCCAGGACAGCCAGGGCTATACAGAGAAACCCTGTCTCGAAAAACTCACCAAAACAAAACAAACAAACAAACAAAACCAAAAACATATTCCCATAATGCTTCTGTGTTTTTTTAAAGAAACCAAAATTGTTACTACAGTGGTATGTGTGTGCCTATGCACAAGTATGTTTTGCTAAGCATGAGAATTATCTTATTTAATTTCCAAACCAACCTTATATTGTGAGTACTATTATCATCATCCTTTTAGAAATGATGAGACTGAACTTTTAAAAAGCACAGTGAGTCCAGGACAGCCAGATCTTGTTACATAGTGAAATCCTGTTTCAAAAAATCACACACACACACACACACACACACACACACACACAGTATTTTAAATTATTTTTTAAAATTAAATTTTAAATTTTATTTAAATAAATTAAATTTTTAAATTAATTTTAAAATTAAATTTAAAAAAATAAAGAAAAACATATTTTAAAAAAACCACACAGCCCCAAGTGGGTTAACAGAAATGGAAGACACAATTGGGCTGGGAAAACAGACCTGTCTTCCAAAGCTATACCATTGGTTGTACCAGTGAGTGTCCCCACAAGATCCTTCAGGAACACTTGCTTCCCACAGCACTGTTTTTTGTCCTTGGCACAGATATACTAGCAATGACAACCTCACACAAGCATATGGTGCTGGAATGACCTTTGGATAACTATTTCCAGAATGCCAACACTCTGAAGTTTTTGCCATCATTCCATCTCAGGCACTCAGCAGTGTCCATAACACACAGTTAGCTTCTCTCTAAACAGCAATTCACATAAAAAATAATTCCATCTGGCCATTAAACGGTTAAGTAAGCTAATACGCAGGGCTTTTATAACAACGACTAGCAAGCTAGCACTCAGAGATCACCCCCATCAAGTACTTTCTTCACCCTTCAAGGCTGTCCAAACATGGTTTGGTGTAACATCAGCCTAGTTTTAGCAGAAAGAATTGTCATGCTCTTTGATCCTCTCTTCTGTAGGTGGTGGGAGACCAAGTCCAAAACACACCTCATTATATTTTCCTTGGCTTCATTATGAGTTAATCTTCCTTTAAGAGTAAATATCCTAAACCTTAAAAAGGCTGTTTGAGCCGGGTGCTTTAATCCCAGCACCCGGGAGGCAGAGGCAGGCGGATTTCTGAGTTTGAGGCCAGCCTGGTCTACAAAGTGAGTTCCAGGATAGCCAGAGAAACCCTATCTCAAAAACCAAAAAACCAAACCAACCAACCAAAAAAAAAAAAAAAAAACCCAGTAAATAAAAATATCCCAAGGCTGGGGCATGGTGACACATGACTATAATCCCAGCACTGTAGAGGCAGAAGCAGGCAGAATTTGAGGGCTAGCCTGTTCTACATAGTGAGTTTCTGACTATCTGGGAGGGAATACATAGTGAGATCCTGATGCAAAGTAATAAACAAACAAACAAACATCTCCAGACTTCCAAATTTCCATGTAAGTCAGCGAATTAAAGGGGAATCTGTATGAGCCTGGGTCTGCAAGGGAGAGAGTCAGAAAGAGAGAGAGAGAGAGAGGAAGATGCTCAGCTTTCTTTTTTGTCGCTGTGATAAAACAACTTAAGAGCAACTTAAAAGCCAGTTAAGAGGAAAGAATGTACTTGGCTTATACTTCCACGTCCTAGAGGGCAGGAACTTAAGCAGGGACTTGAAGCAGAATCCATGATGGAATGTTGATCACAGCCCCAGGCTTGACTGGCTTCCTTACATAGCCCAAGACCACTTGCCTAGGGATGGTGCTGCCCTTAGTGGGCGGGGTCTTCCCACATCAATCAACAATCAAGACAATCTCCCATAGACATGACCAGGCCAACCTAATCCAGGCAATTCCTCTCTCAGATGATCTCCTGCTCTGTCCTGCTGACGGGCAATGCTAACTAAAAGAGAAGAGCTTGAGCAATACACAAGAGAAAGAAAAGGAAGTCTACAAAAAGACCATATTTATTAAAATAAAATAAAATAAAATAAAATAAAATAAAAGATGGGTAAGGCAGAGATGTAACTTGAACACAGTCTCAGCCCCAAAGTCTGCTGCTGCCTCAGGGGGATCAAACAGAAGTTACTTTTAAAAAACAAACCTGTCAAAGATGCATAGTTTTAATCTCAGGTTAGCCCACAACCCTTATAAGCCCCAAAGCTGATTTCGAGTGTTGGTGAGACAGTGTTTCCTCTGGTGGATGGGTCAGCAGGGGAGAGAAATCCCAATTGCTATGCTGTGTTATTCAGAGGGCAGGGGCCCTGTGCCAGGGTAAATCTGAATCTATTGTTTACACACAGCTAACTTGGAAGCCTGAAGATCAGGCAAAGACAAGCTTCGGAGCTTCTGTTTGACCTACAGCCTTGGGGTCAGGGTAGGCCTGGAGAGACAAAGCTATGGAAAGCAGGAGTGATGGACTGGGCTGAGCACAGCACTCATGGGGCAGGAGGCTGAGCCCAGGCTGAGGGGTGGAAGGGGTACAGCTCTGCCTCACTGGCTGGGATTAGAATTTATAAACTTGGAGTTTCACAGCAGGGAACCTGAGAGCAGTGTGGGGATCAGATTTAGGCAACCATTGCTGTAGAGCACAGAAACTTTAAGTTCTTGGGAGGAATGCAGCACCGACAGTGTCACAAAGGCACGAGTGAGAAATACTCCTGAGATCTTGAAAGAAGGAAGACATGTCCTCTGCTTATGTTGCTCTCAGGATTGTGGTTAAGTCCCACACGCCAATTCACATATCCCAGCTAAACATTAGCCACCCTAGGAGGTCCACTCTGGGGACTCTGAGGGTACACGTCCTGCTGAGTCCACAACCACATGGGGAGGTAGCACCAGCAGAGGCCATTGCTATGTGGAGAAGGCCAACTACTCAGTGAAGAGCTGTGAAGACATCAGGCAGTTGTCAAGTCTAGACTCAGCAACAGCACAAGCCATGGGGGAAGAAGACAAGAGTCCACACCCTCCATGGCTTCAGATACATGACTTGTAGCTTCCAGTTCCAAGAGCCCACCAAGTTTCCTCCAGTATCTCATTAAAAATTATTTTCCGCATACATATATTATACATTATTATGCATAATATGGTATATAAAATAGTGCTTATTTTGGAGGCCAGCTTGAAAGCCAGTCTTGCACAGACACTCTCTGCAGGTATTCAGGACTGGCTGACATAGAAGAAAAGACAAGAGAGAGAGAGAGAGAGAGAGAAGAAAAGACAACTCCCCTCCCCCCAAAACAAGACAAAATAAAAACCAGGAAGAGTGTGAACAGATTCCATAATTTTGCACAATCATTGGCACATCCCTTCATTCCTTTGTAAGCATTAAATACAAAGACATCCAAGGTTGCTCTTGAGATCCACAGAACACATATTTTGTCTTGCATAAGTACATGGTCCTTTTCTTCTTCCATCTCTCTCTCCCTCTCTTTCTCTCTCCATATATATATGTGTATATATATACCTACATATATATACACATATATATTTAATGTATGTATCTATGTACGCATAACCATGTAGTAGAGCATGGTGACATAGGAGAGGTTAGAGAGAGGAAAGGGAAGGGCAAAGTAGTGTAATTCCATTTTAATTTAAAGTATTAAAATAAAATAATTTATCCCTCAATTTCTTATCTTGGCTTCCATGGACAGCATAAGCCAAACAAGCTATTTCCTCCCCCAGGTGGAGGTGTGGAGTTCTCAGGGTTAAAGATTTACATGTGGATAGGGGAATCAGGCAAGGGGAGAAAATAGGGAGGGAGGGAGACAAAACTCAGGATATAAAGAAGCCACTGGCTTGTAAGATAATTCAAATATAATGTTTAATTAAAAAGTATTGTTAAAGAGTTTGAACAGAAGTAACCTGCATAGTCTGATTCGACTGCTCCCAGAGGCCTGGGTTATCAAATGGTGATCTTAGTCCAAAGCACAGGATACGTTCCTACTAATTATTGCTCAGGGATGCTGCAGCTGCACCCAAACATAGCAGGCACTCGCCAGTGTGCTTAGTTGCCTTCCATAGCTAGATGGTAAGACCCTACAGGCGACGAGACCACTCAGGCTGGATGATGGGCATACAGAGATAAACCTCAACCTGGCAGGGATCTCTTGCTACTGACTATCTACATAAAGCCTAAGGAGCTATGCAGACTGCCGGAGAGAACAGTCAGACTCATTTTTCACTCACCCCTGATCCTGCATGCTACAATATCGGCTGCCTGGTGAAAGTACCTACTGCTGTTGCCATGGCATAACGGATGCAACCAACTGCTTTCTGTATGGAACTGAGGCCTGCAGTGTAGTGTGAACAATTAAAAAAAAAAAGGCACACACTCCACTATTCCCTGTTACTCTCTGCCCCAGGAATCTCACCACCTCCATGGCTAACCCCAGGCTGCGGTCTTTCCAGCTCCACTTGTACCTTCCCAGCCATCCATCCATCCCCTGCAGCTAGCTGTCACAAATCCCCATAACCCAGTAAAGCAAAAGTCTAGAAGCTTGGAATCATCAGTCAGATTTATATATCAATAAATTCTCAATTCACAAGTTGCCCACACAATAAATTTAGAGCCAACTGATAATGATATAAGCTGCCCACCTAGATTAGATAAGTTTGTCCAATCATTCTACCCTTTTATGATACTCATAGCTACCTGTGGCTATAAAAGCTACATGGATAAGGTTTATCCGCTTCTCCATCCATATTCTCTGGTCCTCCTATTCCTTCCCCTCTTCCTGTCCCTGTCTCTGCCTCTGAAACTCATAGCTCTGCCTTCCTTTTCCCTGTCCAATCACAGGCTTCCTTTTCTATTACTATTTAAATTAATTGAGGAAAAATTCTGCTACACTGCAGCACAAGAGGGATTTCATGCCTTGTACCATAAATCTTATCAAAAGCCCATGGCCGAAGTGATCCTAGATGCCTAGGTGGTGGTGGTGATGGGCCCCTACTGTTGCTTTGCTAATGCAGCCAAATTGCCTTCTAAATATTTATGTTGATAACCACAGATTTTTATTGCTTTCACCTTTGGTCAGAGAAGCTTCCTTTTATAGTGGGTAGTATTTAATGCAGAGACTCAGAAGTGGTCAACGTACTGACTATAAATAACTCTTGGCAGCTGATGAATCACCTACATTTAGCCTCTCCATCCAAGACTCAGGAAACATTTCAGAATAAGGGGCATGAAGAACATAAGAACTGGCAAATGGGGAGGAGAGCTGGGAAATACTGACTTTTGGACATGATGCGGCTGTGCAAATATCAACTCACAGCAGCTGTGCTTATCTGCATAAGACAAGCACAAGATCAAGCCAGTTAACATTCCAGCATGGATGTGGGAGGGTCCCACCATTGGTAAAGGAGCTGTTGGCAATTGTTGGCTGCTGAGGAAAGGCCACTCTTCTTTGGGGATGTAGCTACTGATAGCTGTCAATGTCACAGTGGCTGGCTCACACCCATGCACATGTGGGAGTTCTTAACAACAACAACAATGACAACCACAATAACAACAAGTAGACAGACATGAAATTGGGAGGAAGGAGGCAATAGGAGGAGTTAAGAGGGATGTAATCATGGATGCATGTGATCACAATACATAGCATAAATATATGAAATATTTTATTATATGAAAACTAATTTTTTAAATGGAAGAAAGAAAGCATAGCTTACTAGAACCTTTGAAATATAGCTAAGGCTGCTTTCAGAAGAAAGTTTATAACTGTGAATGCTTACACTTAAAAAGGTGGGAAAAAATCTCTAATAAATAACCTAATGATACACTTCAAGGACCTAAAAACAATCACAACCCTAGTTCAGAAACCAAAGGCAGGAAGAAATAATCAAGATGAGCATAGAAATTATTGAGACCGAAAATATAAGACAAATATATATAATATATCAAATAGTTGATTTTAAGGGAGAAAGGAAGGAAGGAAGGAAGGGAGGGAGAAAGGAAGGAAGGAAGGAAGGAAGGAAGGAAGGCAGGCAGGAAGGGAGAGAGGAAGTCTTGCGCGCACCCAACTCGCCAGCAAGAATGACGCTGCAACAGGATCCTTCTGCACACGTTTATTGGGAGAGCTTGACTGCAGAGGCGAAGAGACCCTGAGCCCAGAACTGGTGCTGCTTATATAGGCCTAGGAGAGGCATGTCTCACACCCGGATTGGTTATGCACTATACCTCATTTGCATGTTCTTCATCTGATTGGTTATACTCTCTCAGTACCTCACAGAACCTCATTAGCATACCTCATTTGCATGTCTCACATCTGATTGGTTATTCTCTCAGTACCTCACAGAACCTCATTATCATGCCCAGGCCAGGCAGTATCTTGGCAAAAAACTTTACTGCATATGTACACATTGGTTGTTTACCCAAACTTATGCGTGGTGGCCAGCAGTAGCCAGCGCCACTCTGCAACGGCACATGTGGCTTCCCACAAGGAAGGAAGAAGGAAAGATGACAACACCCTAGCCTAGTGAACCAAAAAGAGAAGTCCCAAATTGATAAAATGCGAGGTGAAGGGGGAATGTTGATGAGGTACAGAAAATCACTAGGAAGTACTGTGATAAGCAGCCAGAGGAAGAGGGGCTGTGGGGAGGACTCTAGAGAGAAGGATGAGGGGAAATCAATTACAGTGCATGCAAAATCATGCAAATATCATGATGAAATCCACTCCCTTTCATTCTAACCTAGAAATATTAATGTCCTGTGACACATGTTCATAGATCACTTCATCTATGTGACGATATCATGCAGTCACCTATCCAAAGGCAGTGTCTGTTGTAGCTCCAAACCATACACCATACAGGACAATCATTATGTTCGTGGCTTGTCACTGGCCAAAGAATGACATGCGTGTATGTTTGTATTTGTAAATACTTTCTTGTGTGAGAAACTAGGACATATCTGCCTCTGCTGGGCCTGCCATGGGCTCTTAGGTCACAGAAAAGGACTGTGATATACAGCAATGGCAGACGATTCACATTCATATCTGTCTCCGCATTGTTCTGTCACCCATCCCCTATGCCAAAGCTCAAGGAAGTGCAGAAAAGCCCAGACAGGTGCTGCCTGTGCTGCCTGTTGTAGTAAATGTCACAGACGGAGAAACATCAAGTTTAGGAAACCTCAATCATGTAAAAAAAAAAAAAAATGGAGTGGCGATAGCCTGTGTTTTTTGGTGCCTCCCTGACCAATAACTGATAGTGAGGTATCCTGTGCCCAGTAACTGGGATTTTCATTTAATAACTCATCTCTCTGGGCACAGAGTTGCCCACGCATGCAGGGTACTTATATTCAAATGTTCTTTTTATATAGCATGCTTTAAAATTAGCTTACAAACTAGTGCATTTCCATAAGTCCTCTTTCTATATCTTTAGTTCTGGCTAACCTACACTTTCCTCCCCCTATCCTCACTTAAAACCTCCCCCTCCCCTCGGGCATTTATTATAGATCATGTACCTTCTGCTCTAGACAAAGCCATTGTTCTATCTTCTAACCTTCTGTTGAGCAAATATATTAGAAAAGACTTTTCCAGAATAAATGTGGCAATAAGCTGCTACAAAACAGGGTTCCTCTGCAGACAAGCGGGAGTGTCCAGGGCACTTCAGCTTACACAGTGCCATTCAACTTCCATCCAATAAGAGCCACAGACTCTCAGACTACAGCTGAGGTTCTCAACCCTCCTAATGCTGTGACTATTAACACAGTTTCTCATGCTGTGGGGATCCCCGACCTTAAATTATTTTTGTTGCTACTTCATAACTGTGATTTTGCTTGCTACTTACTGTTATGAATCGTAACGTAACTATTTTTGCAGATAGAGGTTTGCTAAAGGGGTCATGACCCACAGGTTGAGAACAGCTGTTCTAACTTATAGCTAAATCTCATGCTTTAACAAGTTGTATGATGAGAAACCTTTTTGGCAAATACAACAGTTTGTGGCACATTCTTGAATTCTATTATCTCAGAAGACATGCCAAAACTGAAGGAAAACTGACTAATTGGTACTAGTCTTTTTAGCAATGTCTTCCAAGTGAAAGAATTTGTTTATTTATATGGACATCTTGCTTGCATGTTTGTCTTGCACCACATGTGTGCATGGTGCCCCCAGAGTCCAGGAGGTGGCACTGGCTCCCCTTGTAGATGTTATAGATGGTTGTAAACTGCCATGTGGTTGCTGGACATTGAATCCAGGTCCTCTGGAAGAATAACCAGTGCTCTCAACCACTGATCCATATCTCCAGCTGCCAAAAATTTATTTTTGAAGTAAAACCTACCATATTATACTGTGAGGTTTATCTAAGTATATTTTTTCTTAGTCAATGTTTTCTTGACTAAGAATTGGGCATTGCTTACAAGATCAACCATTGATTTTTCATACCTTGTATTTTGAATTTTTCTTTTCCAGTATTTTTTCATTTTGATTTTCTGAACTTCTTTATTTGGACACAGCATTGTCTTTTAAATTTATCCATTAACAGAGTTTTCTTTTTGTCTGGAGAACATAATACCTTTTCATCTTTGAGGAGGCACACAGATACAGTTTCCCATGTCCCCATCAAACCTCGGATGCTTTGTACTCTGAAAACTGGAAATAACCTATGCAAACCTAGTTTTTATCAGCATAGAGAGTTACTACGCTAGGGGGTTCTTCAACCTAAATACTGTTTCCCATCCGGTCACCTGTAACTATATGTAACTAAGTTTCTTCTGGAGTGTAGAATCTTACATGTTGCAAGTTATGCAAAAACAATCTTGAAAACAAATACAACATTCTTTGTAACATTGTTCAATCAGTATTTGGTACATGATAGGCACTATTGTCCTCTTTCTCTTTATGTGAATGATGGAGGATATCGCAAACAGTTAACCAAGGGTTAGTCCTTTGGAGGAGGGATGCTGAGAGCAGCTGTAAGCCCTTTTTCTCTGGAACACTGACTTCTGAATAAATAGACGGTGGGACACATACACTTCCTTTGCCTTGATCTCTTAGATTTATAACTCTCATGATGAGCCCATTTTTGAAAGTCTCTTTGGAAATCTTCTGCTCATGGTTCCATAGACTTGAATCTGAATCTTTTCCTTGGACTTTGTCAACTTTGTTTCTTGTCAGCATTCAACATCCTGTTTCACTAAATTAGATACAAGAGGAGACTTTTGAATGGCAGTCTGTTTTTAAGAAATCAAGCACGGGACCTAAGCCACAGCAGCAGCGGTCGCCATCTTGGTCCGGGACCCGCCGAACTTAGGAAATTAGTCTGAACAGGTGAGAGGGTGCGCCAGAGAACCTGACAGCTTCTGGAACAGGCGGAAGCACAGAGGCGCTGAGCCAGCACCCTGTGTGGGCCGGGGACAGCCGGCCACCTTCCGGACCAGAGGACAGGTGCCCACCCGGCTGGGGAGGCGGCCTAAGCCACAGCAGCAGCGGTCGCCATCTTGGTCCGGGACCCGCCGAACTTAGGAAATTAGTCTGAACAGGTGAGAGGGTGCGCCAGAGAACCTGACAGCCTCTGGAACAGGCAGAAGCACAGAGGGGCTGAGGCAGCACCCTGTGCGGGCCGGGGACAGCCAGCCACCGTCCGGACCGGAGGACAGGTGCCCGTCCGGCTGGGGAGGCGGCCTAAGCCACAGCAGCAGCGGTCGCCATCTTGGTCCGAGACCCGCCGAACTTAGGAAATTAGTCTGAACAGGTGAGAGGGTGCGCCAGAGAACCTGACAGCTTCTGGAACAGGCAGAAGCACAGAGGCGCTGAGGCAGCACCCTGTGTGGGCCGGGGACAGCCGGCCACCTTCCGGACCGGAGGACAGGTGCCCACCCGGCAGGGGAGGCGGCCTAAGCCACAGCAGCAGCGGTCGCCATCTTGGTCCCGGGACTCCAAGGAACTTAGGAATTTAGTCTGCTTAGGTGAGAGTCTGTACCACCTGGGAACTGCCAAAGCAACACAGTGTCTGAGAAAGGTCCTGTTTTGGGCCTTCTTCTTCGGCCAGGAGGAGGTCCAAATACAAGATATCTGCGCACCTTCCCTGTAAGAGAGCTTGCCAGCAGAGAGTGCTCTGAGCACTGAAACTCAGAGGAGAGAATCTGTCTCCCAGGTCTGCTGATAGACGGTAACAGAATCACCAGAAGAACAATCTCTAAACAGAGTCAACTATAACTACTAACTCCAGAGATTACCAGATGGCGAAAGGTAAACGGAGGAATCTTACTAACAGGAACCAAGACCACTCACCATCACCAGAACCCAGCACACCCACTTCGCCCAGTCCAGGGAACCCCAACACACCTGAGAACCTAGACCTAGATTTAAAAGCATATCTCATGATGATGGTAGAGGACATCAAGAAGGACTTTAATAAATCACTTAAAGAAATACAGGAGAACACTGCTAAAGAGTTACAAGTCCTTAAAGAAAAACAGGAAAACACAATCAAACAGGTAGAAGTCCTTACAGAAAAAGAGGAAAAAACATACAAACAGGTGATGGAAATGAACAAAACCATACTAGACCTAAAAAGGGAAGTAGACACAATAAAGAAAACTCAAAGCGAGGCAACACTAGAGATAGAAACCCTAGGAAAGAAATCTGGAACCATAGATTTGAGCATCAGCAACAGAATACAAGAGATGGAAGAGAGAATCTCAGGTGCAGAAGATTCCATAGAGAACATCGGCACAACAATCAAAGAAAATGGAAAATGCAAAAAGATCCTAACTCAAAATATCCAGGAAATCCAGGACACAATAAGAAGACCAAACGTACGGATAATAGGAGTGGATGAGAATGAAGATTTTCAACTCAAAGGTCCAGCAAACATCTTCAACAAAATTATTGAAGAAAACTTCCCAAATCTAAAGAATGAGATGCATATGAACATACAAGAAGCCTACAGAACTCCAAATAGACTGGACCAGAAAAGAAATTCCTCCCGACACATAATAATCAGAACATCAAATGCACTAAATAAAGATAGAATACTAAAAGCAGTAAGGGAAAAAGGTCAAGTAACATATAAAGGCAAGCCTATCAGAATTACACCAGATTTTTCACCAGAGACTATGAAAGCCAGAAGAGCCTGGACAGATGTTATACAGACACTAAGAGAACACAAACTGCAGCCCAGGCTACTATACCCAGCCAAACTCTCAATTATCATAGAGGGAGAAACCAAAGTATTCCACGACAAAACCAAATTCACGCATTATCTCTCCACGAATCCAGCCCTTCAAAGGATAATAACAGAAAAAAACCAATACAAGAACAGGAACAACGCCCTAGAAAAAACAAGAAGGTAATCCCTCAACAAACCTAAAAGAAGACAGCCACAAGAACAGAATGCCACCTTTAACAACTAAAATAACAGGAAGCAACAATTACTTTTCCTTAATATCTCTAAACATCAATGGTCTCAACTCGCCAATAAAAAGACATAGACTAACAAACTGGCTACACAAACAAGACCCAACATTTTGCTGCTTACAGGAAACTCATCTCAGAGAAAAAGATAGACACTACCTCAGAATGAAAGGCTGGAAAACAATTTTCCAAGCAAATGGTATGAAGAAACAAGCAGGAGTAGCCATCCTAATATCTGATAAGATTGACTTCCAACCCAAAGTCATCAAAAAAGACAAGGAGGGACACTTCATTCTCATCAAAGGTAAAATCCTCCAAGAGGAACTCTCAATTCTGAATATCTATGCTCCAAATACAAGAGCAGCCACATTCACTAAAGAAACTTTAGTAAAGCTCAAAGCACACATTGCGCCTCACACAATAATAGTGGGAGACTTCAACACACCACTTTCACCAATGGACAGATCATGGAAACAGAAACTAAACAGGGACACACTGAAACTAACAGAAGTGATGAAACAAATGGATCTGACAGATATCTACAGAACATTTTACCCTAAAACAAAAGGATATACCTTCTTCTCAGCACCTCATGGTACCTTCTCCAAAATTGACCACATAATAGGTCACAAATCAGGCCTCAACAGATTCAAAAATATTGAAATTGTCCCATGTATCCTATCAGATCACCATTCACTAAGGCTGATCTTCAATAACAAAATAAATAACAGAAAGCCAACATTCACATGAAAACTGAACAACACTCTTCTCAATGATACCTTGGTCAAGGAAGGAATAAAGAAAGAAATTAAAGACTTTTTAGAGTTTAATGAAAATGAAGCCACAACGTACCCAAACCTTTGGGACACAATGAAAGCATTTCTAAGAGGGAAACTCATAGCTATGAGTGCCTTCAAGAAAAAACGGGAGAGAGCACATACTAGCAGCTTGACAACACATCTAAAAGCTCTAGAAAAAAAGGAAGCAAATTCACCCAAGAGGAGTAGACGGCAGGAAATAATCAAACTCGGGTGAAATCAACCAAGTGGAAACAAGAAGAACTATTCAAAGAATTAACCAAACGAGGAGTTGGTTCTTTGAGAAAATCAACAAGATAGATAAACCCTTAGCTAGACTCACTAAAGGGCACAGGGACAAAATCCTAATTAACAAAATCAGAAATGAAAAGGGAGACATAACAACAGATCCTGAAGAAATCCAAAACACCATCAGATCCTTCTACAAAAGGCTATACTCAACAAAACTGGAAAACCTGGACGAAATGGACAAATTTCTGGACAGATACCAGGTACCAAAGTTGAATCAGGATCAAGTTGACCTTCTAAACAGTCCCATATCCCCTAAAGAAATAGAAGCAGTTATTAATAATCTCCCAGCCAAAAAAAGCCCAGGACCAGACGGGTTTAGTGCAGAGTTCTATCAGACCTTCAAAGAAGATCTAACTCCAGTTCTGCACAAACTTTTTCACAAGATAGAAGTAGAAGGTATTCTACCCAACTCATTTTATGAAGCCACTATTACTCTGATACCTAAACCACAGAAAGATCCAACAAAGATAGAGAACTTCAGACCAATTTCTCTTATGAACATCGATGCAAAAATCCTTAATAAAATTCTCGCTAACCGAATCCAAGAACACATTAAAGCAATCATCCATCCTGACCAAGTAGGTTTTATTCCAGGGATGCAGGGATGGTTTAATATACGAAAATCCATCAATGTAATCCATTATATAAACAAACTCAAAGACAAAAACCACATGATCATCTCGTTAGATGCAGAAAAAGCATTTGACAAGATCCAACACCCATTCATGATAAAAGTTCTGGAAAGATCAGGAATTCAAGGCCAATACCTAAACATGATAAAAGCAATCTACAGCAAACCAGTAGCCAACATCAAAGTAAATGGAGAGAAGCTGGAAGCAATCCCACTAAAATCAGGGACTAGACAAGGCTGCCCACTTTCTCCCTACCTTTTCAACATAGTACTTGAAGTATTAGCCAGAGCAATTCGACAACAAAAGGAGATCAAGGGGATACAAATTGGAAAAGAGGAAGTCAAAATATCACTTTTTGCAGATGATATGATAGTATATATAAGTGACCCTAAAAATTCCAACAGAGAACTCCTAAACCTGATAAACAGCTTCGGTGAAGTAGCTGGATATAAAATTAACTCAAACAAGTCAATGGCCTTTCTCTACACAAAGAATAAACAGGCTGAGAAAGAAATTAGGGAAACAACACCCTTCTCAATAGCCACAAATAATATAAAATATCTCGGCGTGACTCTAACGAAGGAAGTGAAAGATCTGTATGATAAAAACTTCAAGTCCCTGAAGAAAGAAATTAAAGAAGATCTCAGAAGATGGAAAGATCTCCCATGCTCATGGATTGGCAGGACCAACATTGTAAAAATGGCTATCTTGCCAAAAGCAATCTACAGATTCAATGCAATCCCCATTAAAATTCCAACTCAATTCTTCAATGAATTAGAAGGAGCAATTTGCAAATTCATCTGGAATAACAAAAAACCGAGGATAGCAAAAACTCTTCTCAAGGATAAAAGAACCTCTGGTGGAATCACCATGCCTGACCTAAAGCTTTACTACAGAGCAATTGTGGTAAAAACTGCATGGTACTGGTATAGAGACAGACAAGTGGACCAATGGAATAGAATTGAAGACCCAGAAATGAACCCACACACCTATGGTCACTTGATCTTCGACAAGGGAGCCAAAACCATCCAGTGGAAGAAAGACAGCATTTTCAACAATTGGTGCTGGCACAACTGGTTGTTATCATGTAGAAGAATGCGAATCGATCCATACTTATCTCCTTGTACTAAGGTCAAATCTAAGTGGATCAAGGAACTTCACATAAAACCAGAGACACTGAAACTTATAGAGGAGAAAGTGGGGAAAAGTCTTGAAGATATGGGCACAGGGGAAAAATTCCTGAACAGAACAGCAATGGCTTGTGCTGTAAGATCGAGAATTGACAAATGGGACCTAATGAAACTCCAAAGTTTCTGCAAGGCAAAAGACACTGTCTATAAGACAAAAAGACCACCAACAGACTGGGAAAGGATCTTTACCTATCCTAAATCAGATAGGGGACTAATATCCAACATATATAAAGAACTCAAGAAGGTGGACCTCAGAAAATCAAATAACCCCCTTAAAAAATGGGGCTCAGAACTGAACAAAGAATTCTCACCTGAGGAATACCGAATGGCAGAGAAGCACCTGAAAAAATGTTCAACATCCTTAATCATCAGGGAAATGCAAATCAAAACAACCCTGAGATTCCACCTCACACCAGTGAGAATGGCTAAGATCAAAAATTCAGGTGACAGCAGATGCTGGCGAGGATGTGGAGAAAGAGGAACACTCCTCCATTGTTGGTGGGATTGCAGGCTTGTACAACCACTCTGGAAATCAGTCTGGCGGTTCCTCAGAAAATTGGACATAGTACTACCGGAGGATCCAGCAATACCTCTCCTGGGCATATATCCAGAAGATGCCCCAACTGATAAGAAGGACACATGCTCCACTATGTTCATAGCAGCCTTATTTATAATAGCCAGAAACTGGAAAGAACCCAGATGCCCCTCAACAGAGGAATGGATACAGAAAATGTGGTACATCTACACAATGGAGTACTACTCAGCTATTAAAAAGAATGAATTTATGAAATTCCTAGCCAAATGGATGGACCTGGAGAGCATCATCCTGAGTGAGGTAACACAATCACAAAGGAACTCACACAATATGTACTCACTGATAAGTGGATACTAGCCCAAAACCTAGGATACCCACGATATAAGATACAATTTCCTAAACACATGAAACTCAAGAAAAATGAAGACTGAAGTGTGGACACTATGCCCCTCCTTAGAAGTGGGAACAAAACACCCATGGAAGGAGTTACAGAAACAAAGTATGGAGCTGAGATGAAAGGATGGACCATGTAGAGACTGCCATATCCAGGGATCCACCCCATAATCAGCTTCCAAATGCTGACACCATTGCATACACTAGCAAGATTTTATCGAAAGGACCCAGATGTAGCTGTCTCTTGTGAGACTATGCCGGGGCCTAGCAAACACAGAAGTGGATGCTCACAGTCAGCTAATGGATGGATCACAGGGCTCCCAATGGAGGAGCTAGAGAAAGTATCCAAGGAGCTAAAGGGATCTTCAACCCTATAGGTGGAACAACATTATGAACTAACCAGTACCCCTGAGCTCTTGACTCTAGCTGCATATGTATCAAAAGATGGCCTAGTCGGCCATCACTGGAAAGAGAGGCCCATTGGACACGCAGACTTTGTGTGCCCCGGTACAGGGGAACGCCAGGGCCAAAGGGGGGGAGTGGGTGGGTAGGGGAGTGGGGGTGGGTGGGTAAGGGGGACTTTTGGTATAGCATTGGAAATGTAAATGAGCTAAATACCTAATAAAAAATGGAAAAAAAAAAAAGAATATGTAAAGATCTTAAAACATTAGACCATTATAATTAAATGCTTGACTACCAGAAATTCCCTAAAACTTTACTATAATAAAAAGTACATATTTTCTTTGTAAAAAAAAAAAAAAAAAAAGAAATCAAGCACGTTGACACCTCTATACTCTTCCATAACAACAGAAGGACACGGTCCTTCCTATATTTTTTTTAGACCTTGTCTGAAAAGACCGAATTAGAAAAAAAAATCGCCCACTCTGGAGACAGGAGCCTCCTCCTTGAGACCTTTGTCCTCATGAGAAAGCTGCTAACTGTCTTATGTAATACTGACACCTGCTTTCTTCCTTTAATGAAACAACAATAAGGCATTAACAAGGTGCCTCTTCTTCTTTCTCTTTGATCACAGGTGTAAGTGAAGAATTGTCAGACATGATCACCAGTCTTGTGGAAAACTCTAAATTGTACCTCTCTGTCAATCATCACTACAGCGCAGCTAGCTGGGGTACACAGAATGTGAGCGACTGGAGTAATCATGGACTCATCCACGACAATTCCCTTCAGGATGCTACCTACCCTCAGGAGGTGTCCTTCTGCAAGGTCGTCTTAGTTATGGGAGAGCTAGTCCTTAGAATTGTCCTATATTCCTGCCTTTAGATAGGAAATCCTGATGAGAACTGAAAGGAAGTATCAGGAGGTGATGATTTCAAATGCTAGACTGAAACTTAGGTGCCCAGTGGTAGGATGGTCTTCTCCCAAACAACGGATGCTTATGAACAGAAAAGACTACATTCACCTCTTCATTCTGCTGGTGGATGCCAGCACCCTGGAGGACAGTACAGCTTAAAGCACACAACACAGACAGACTCTTTCTCATCCCATCCCATTGCCTGTATCTGTGACAGGCACGAAGGAGAGCATGTTCCTGCTCTCCCACAGTGAGGACCGCTTTTCAGTCCTTGTTGGCTGTAGAGAGAACATATCACATGTAGCAACAAGTGCTACACAGACATCCACAGAACATGAGGAAGGAGCTCAAACCTCCAGGGTGAGGCAGGCGCCAGGATAAGGAGATGAAGCAATGGCATCTAATAACAGCGTGGAGGCTCAAATCCAGTTGTCTTGATTTCAGGATCTGCCAATAGGTCGGTATTGCCAGAGCATCTGATTTTTCATTAAATATCAGAGATCCACAATTTACAGAGGCAGATTTACTGTGAGATCTTCTGGTATGGCTATTTAAAAATTTCTGACAATAAATGAAAAAAAGAACCCTAAGCATAAATAACTGTGCCCTCCTTGCACACAAATAATACTTCTATTCTTTCTGTGAATAAGCTTATCACACTGTCCCATGGCCCAGTAATACAGAGCCTTATAGTACGGAACTGCTAAGAAAGCTGTGTGTTTTGTGAGGTGCAATCTGAGTGTCGAGGCAAAGACAATTGCAAAGACAGATGAGCCGACTCTAAAAATAGTCTGCAGAAAGCAGCGGAGACACACTATCCCCAAATGTTGTCGGAGTATCTGGAAGTTTTAAAAGAAACTCTTGGAGAGTCCGTGGCTATTTTTTGAATGCATAAAGAAAAGACAATCTCACAAGCATCTGTGCATCTAGGGGGAATAATTTTACCTCCTGGAAATTTCAAGTGCGTGTGTGAACGAGTGTTGCCATCAAGAGGTCTTTTGATGATATTAAAAGGAAATTAAGAACAAAGACAGATTTTGTTAGCACAACGTAATCGGCCCCAGGTAAGTTGACTGGGCTCCAATCTAGTTATCTTTGTACCTGGAAATGAGAAGCCCATTTTACAGGATTGCTAACGCACGGCTAGTCCTAAAGACACACCAAGCACAGCAGCCACGGGTGAAGCAACTGGCACATACCCAGCAAATACTGTCCAGCGGGGAGTCAGAGGTGGGCCTCAGATCAACGCTTACCCCATGAATTTAGAAACGTGAGGGGGAATGAGCTGCTTCGCCTTCATTATTCTTTGAGTCAGCAATTTAGGCTAGGCTCAGCTGGAGTCAGACATTTGGCTTTACAGCTCCTGACTCAGATGTGGCCTGGTGAAAGGGTGGTATAAGGGATTCTCCCAAGGGGTCAGGGCTTCAAGTTTCATCTCCTTTTCTTCCTTACATGGAGACTGCACTGCAAGTAAGAGACCAGTGACTAAGCAGTCCTGGATTTGAGGAAAACAAGATTGTCCGATGGGTGACAAGAGCTTGGTAGGAAAATATGGTCTAGGTTCTCTCAGAGGGACAAGGAGTGTGAGCTGCCTTTCTATCACATCAGTGGTTACCCCAGAAGGGGTCTCCTGCAGGGAAGAGTTAGACACGCAGGGATCATGGGTGATGATCACATCAGTTGCCTGGGTACTTTTTCAATGCTCCATGTATGAAGGGGCCATAGGAGCACGCAAGGAACTCAGCAGGAGCTCCATAGCACAGGCATCGCTCTCTGAGGCTGAGACGGCAAAAGCTACTGCTAAACTTGAGAGGACCACCCTACTAAAGGGAGAAACGAGTGCCAAGATCGTGGTACGGCAGCGGCTTTTCAGTGGGCCACCTGGCAGCTTCATGACACAAGATCTTTCTGTGCATACAAAGGGAAGCTGTTAATGACCCAGTGAGAGAAAAAATTCCTCTCAAGTTTGTTGGCCATGTAGCTTGGCATACACGATGGTGAAGAAGAGACATTGCCTCAAACAAAGTGGAATGATAGGACTGACAGCTGAAGTCTTTGACCTCCACACCTCTATATGTGTGCTGTGGCGTGTACATGAACTCACAAACTCATAGACATGCATGCATACATTCATGCGTGCTTGTGCGCACGCACACACACACACACACACACACACACACACACACACACACATACACAGAGAGAGAGAGAGAGAGAGAGAGAGAGAGAGAGAGAGAGAGAACAGATATGCTATGGACTATGAGGTCATCATTTTACCCTTGACTAGACACTGTGGTACCAAGGACCATGCTGAGATTCCCCAAATGATACTCTCTGCTTTTTATTTCAGTTCCTTTTAAAGCAGATCCTCAAAGTTGGCTATTCCACATTCTAGAAGACTGCAGATACTACGATCTGAAAAGAAAATCCTAAATGTCAGAAAGGTTTAAAAAATAGTAATTTTAATCTTTCTTGTGGCAGTGACTACATCATTTTTGCTCATCACTCTCACAAATGTACACCCAAGCAAAAATTTCTGTACATATCCAAAGGGAAAATGGGCAGGGTATCTTCCTAAGTGCACTAAAATGAATTTTAATAAGCTCTTTCAATTTAAACAAAGAACTTGTATGCAGAATATCAATGTGAAAAGACATAAAACAAACACATTATGAACACCCAGAAATCTGGATTTACAATAGAAATGTTGACAGCCCCTGAAATCAAGTGGCACTCAGTCACTCATTTTCTTTGAGGGTAAGATTTGTACCCTGCTGGGCTTATAATTTTGTTTTCTCTTTTTGTGCTGTTCATGTGTAAATATTGCAATTTCATTTGACACAAAGAAGGAAAACAACTTAATTTTGTTTCTAAGCTAATGAATGACACAGAGTGTACCCTCCTAGAGGAGATGGTGTAATATAAGCCTCCTGACAACAATTTGAGGAGAGGAAAAACAAAACAAAACAAAACAAAACAAAACAAAACCCAAAAAAATCCAAGCCATTTCAAATGTTTGTAACAAGGAAACAAATTTATTGATTTTTAAAAGACAAGACACCATTTTTTGTTTTGAAAAACACAAGAAAGCTAGCCTGAGTTCAAGTCTGAAATATTCAGAAAAAATCCTACTAATATCTTTAGTATGTTCCAGTCATTTGTTTAAACAACACACTAAAAGTTAATATATATTTTTATAATTATAAAAGTTCCCCAGTTATTGTACAGTACACAATACAAATCGCCCACAAACTAGTATTTAGCTCCTGCCAATCTTCAGAGGACATGGTATACTAAAAGATTTAGCGTTTCTCACAAAAATCACATCAGGAAATACGTATTTACAAAATCAAATACATTATACAAAAAACCCATCACATGTTATTCGGCAAAGATGTTTTTAAATAATTAAAAAGTTTATTCAACTGTAGTCCAAAAACTGGAAAAGAACATTACATTATCTCACACATACAATCTCTACAAAAGTTACTTACCTCATTTACATTATATATTCAGTCGATTGTAAAATAAATGCTCAAATATCTCCTAGTGTTACTATGTTTGTGTGCTTGTGGGACTGAATAATGTAATCTGCCACTTACTAAGTGAATTTTAAATGATGGCACTTAAAAAAAAATACAGTATTAAAAAAAAAAAAAAACCACAATGAAAGGAGTTTTACCTAGAAGGTACGAAAGCCCTGAGTGATAGTGTAGTTACTGATTGGTAAGCGCTACAGTTAACCTAATTAAGAGTTTACCACCTCAGGCACAGTTCCCAAGCGTTCTCAAGGCACTCACTTAAGTTTCTGGAACCGACTCATTGGTCGCCACCAAAGGTCCAAATCGATGATGGAGATGAGCAGGGAAAAGAATTTGCTTTGGTACAAAAGATGCTTTTCAAACGAATACAATTTAATACCTTCCTCATTGGGTCCTATAAAATTGTGTATGTAGGATAAAGCAAGGCAACCATTTGTTCAGAAATGCTAATTTATTCAAGGAAAATTTACTTGGTCATCAAAAGTCAATCAGAGTTTTTGTAGTTTTGCTTTCCTCCCCAGAATCAACCTTCTCACAGAGGTTTGCTGTCATGATTATTGAGCTACATGAAATGATCCTTACCAAATATTTCATTACTCAGGGCTTCCAATCCCAACATCATACTTTATTTAGAAAGAAAGAAAGAAAGAAAGAAAGAAAGAAAGAAGGAAAGAAAGAAAGAAAGAAAGAAAGAGAGAAGGAAAGAAAGAAAAAATAAAAAGAACAAAGGAAAGAGGGGGAAAAGATTCAAACATCAGAACCAAATAGAAGAGACCAAACATTTCTTTTAGAACGACGACGTATCACCAATCCCTTTAAACAAAAGGAGAATCAACCCTAGGCAGTCACTTTGTAAGTGGCTTTTACTATTTAAGTAAAATTGGTAAACTAAACTCAGGTCTACTGGCACATAAAATCACTAGCAGCAATGGGCAAGGCATGCAAACTGAGAAGCATTTACAGTAACTCATCGTGAAGAGTCAAAAGGAGAGAGCTAAAGTAAAACCCTTTGAGTATTGCATGTCAACACATGAGTAATTTGCATGTTAACACATGAGTAATTTGCATGGTCTGACTTCCTCAACTGCCTAGAAAGCAACGTACGGACACTTGCACTATGCTATGGATGTTGGCAGACGCCGCGGAGTAGGTCATGCTCCTGTCTGTGCTCAGCGAGGGCAGTGTGGACGTATCTGAGCACAACACTGCTCCGTGTTCTGTCACATAGGGGAGGACCAGATCAACTGTCCAGAAATTCCCTCAAAGAAATCAGCAAATGTTGTAAGCAGAATGACATTCAGAGATAGCTGAAGCAGTAGTCACAGCATCTCCTGGCAGAAGAGCTTAGAGCAAGTGAGTGTCTTGCTCGCCACTCTGCCTCTCTATATCTTATGACAAAGTATTAATGTTCTGGAGCATAGATAAAATTATGCCCCGCATGATTTCCAAACAATATTTCATGATAGATGCAACTCCAAAGAGCCTAAGTACCTCAGAGTCCAGCTGTGTGTAGTGGAACTCACTCCTTCTAAGGCTTCATTTGTACTTTCTAAAGCTAAATAAATGAGATCTTTTGTTTTGGGAAAAAAGACAAAACATAACCCTTTATTTTATCATACCTTTTAAAGGCAAACAGGTACCTCCAGTGTGCAGAAATCAGTTACTACATAGGCCAGCATAGGCCCATGTATGCGTCCTCCTTTTCTAGAGAGTCATGTGATGCTAGAAAAGTTGATTTTATCTTCTGTAAACAGTACACTTACTTAGATGGCAGTGAATATTTGGGAATAAATCTATCCAGCCCTCTTGAAGGAAAATTAAGAGTTGTATATAAAATGCAAGTGTTCGGCATGGAGACACTTTCTTTTCCGACCCCCCCTTTAAAAAACAGTGTAATTAGACATTTGGATATAGAGGCTATTTTACTTTTTTAAGTCTAAATAAATGATCTGAAAGGCTTTCATCCCCCATTGTATATCTTACAATGCTCAAAGGGTTAATACAAGGCATTACAGCAAAGGGCTTTTCTAATACTAGAACTAAGCGCTGAATCAATGCTTCAGTCCCAGTCTTTTAAAATCACCAGACTCACAGAAATACTAGGGTTCTGTTAATGAGTTTGTTCTACCATGTACATGGAGGTTGTTGCTCTGATCCAGTCACAGCCCGATGTTGAACAACACTGCATTGACAACCTTCCTCCCCCAAACTCTGCTGTGATCCACGGAGATCAGAAAAGTCCTGATTTTAGTTTCTGGATGATCGTGATTTGTTCAAAAGAACTTGAGGAGGGGAGGTTATGACAAAGTCAGTATGTTGTCTATAACCACTGCCTTAACTCGTGTGCAAGCGTAACACGTCAAGCTTTTGACTTTCTACTATGTCCATGCAACGAGGACCATCACAGCGACACACGTGTTTTCTTTCACACAGATGTTTCAAGCACAGCATTATCTTAGACATTTTAAATAATAATATTAATGATAATAATGTGATAATAATCTTTCCAAACTGAAAATGCATTTAGCACTTGTAGAGAGTGTGTCCATGTAAAAAGGCCCAGGACCACAGCATGGGAGCTGTGCTCACTCCTGACTGACGTCTACAGCATTCTGCAAGAATGTGCTCATTCTCGCTCACCTACTACAAATTAAAGGCAGCTAATGTTGCACACTACTAACTTTAGGTATGCAGCGAGAAAACCATTTGTGTATTTTACTTCTGTTTTTAAAGTACACCATCTAAAGAGAGGTGCATGAACCGTGCTATACAGTACAAGGAAAAAAGTCACAAAAAGGAACGCAGATTTCAAAAAAGGCAGTAAGAGTCATACAGTCAAGATTTGGACGCAAGTCCCGAAGTTCTTAGTAACTTGGTAAATCCAAAGGGGAAATATAAAACTGGGCCCTGTGTTCCCAGGAGAAGTTTCACCCATTTCATCCATTGTTCACTGGTTTTGGAAGTGTAGCTCTTTTGGCTATAATTCTCAAAGTATTTGCCGATATAAAACTATACCTATGAGACTCAAGTGTATTACATGGGAATCTCCTCTGAAACGCACTGATAGCTCATGCACCTCCCTTCCCTTCTCTGTACCAGGAGTGTAGTACTTGATTCACATACATGTATTTCAAGACAGGCATTATTATAATGCCAAGAAATACCAGCAAGTCCTTAAAAAGTGTGTTGTGTCAACACGTCTACTACGAGACTGTTGGTGGCTGATATTATTTAGAAAAGCCAGTTTCAATAAATGGAAAAACAGAAACAAAATGTTAAATAACTAAGACAAATGTGATTGTTATAAATTTTGCCTGCACATAAATTACTGTTTTTGTTTTCTAATATAGTTCACAATTCAAATCCAAAATTGATGTGTGCACAATATACTACAAATAGCTAGAAGTATCATAAGCCATGGGTATTCTTTTTTGTGTATTGGTTAGAGCTATCTACACTGGTGTAAAAGGATTAATGTTCCTAAATATTTCTAAAAGTTCAGAATATTTTGGAGTCAATTTCAACCATAACAATACTTGTTAATTTCTACTCTGTCCTAATTTGGAACAAACCATGAACAACTGGAAGAAATGTTGAATTCTGGAGGGCCATTCAGTCCCTCCCTCTCATGAATCTATGTCTGTCAATTGTTAGCTGATTCCTCTCATGATACAAATATCTCCAAAATTAAATTAAATGAAACAATGATACAAATACATTTTAAAAAGTCAACCAATAAACACAGTGAAACCAGTAAATACATTTGGTCCAATACAGACATGATGTCGTCTGGGGTGACAAGGAGGGACAGGAGACTGAAAGACCTCAGGAGGGAGAGGCAAGATGAAGAGAGCTAGTTTATGATTTGAATTTTATGTGTAAACATTTTCTAACTCACAATGAAGTAGGTCCATGGTCTTTTGTAGCTTATGATGGATGATGGAGGGGAGGGGCTTGCAAATTCATTGCCTTGGGATCTTCAGTAATGAAGTAATGCTTGGATGCCAGTGAAGTCTTGTGTGTGAGTAGGTTGATCCATACAAAATCTGAATCCATTAAAATTATATGTAAGACATTTAAATTTCACTTAAGAAATGCTGTTGATTTTCAGAAGTTTGAGACAATCAGGCAATAACAGTTTCAATAGACTGTGTTTCCTGATAAGCCATTTGCTATTTTTAACTTTCCAGATTGGCACAGTCTCTTCTCCTTAACTATACCCCTCACCCAATCCAACTGGAAAGATGAAGTCTTCAGCTTAACATGGCCTCAGTAGTGATCTGTGTGTCATTTTGTGCTTTCCTTTCCATTTTTTGGCTTTATTGACTTAATTCCTTATTGACTTGCACTGATTTAATTTTATAATTACTTAAATGAAAGGCTATGCCCCATGTTGTTGCTGCTGTTGACAGCTTGAGTTAAAAGAACCTTGGCTTTTCATGCAAAGTAAAATGGGATGAGCTGTGCTCTTTAGGATCTCACCTTCTGACTGTAGCAGACTCCAGTTCCACGTGTGTGTGTGTGTGTGTGTGTGTGTGTGTGTGTGTATGTATGTGTGTGTTTGTGTGTACACAGAGACACCCAGACACACAGACAGACATTTAGACTGAAAAGATGCACTTCAATAAGTACCTGCTAATCCTGTTAACTTTCTAGAATTATAGCTAAATAAGAATGGTCTACAACACATGATCTTTATGTAACATGTTTGGATGAAAACTGCTAGTCCACACCCTTAGCAATCTGATTTGTTATAAAGTGATATTCAGCTCCAAGGATAAAACCTAGACAAGTCCACTCACAGTCCCTCAGAGAGAAACTGAAGTTTTTGTCTCTTTGTTTTGCTTAATTTCCCCTAAATTCCCCTTGAAGAACATGTGACCTGTCTTTACTTCAGGAATCTGAGCATGACAGGCACACGTTACCGAATGGATTGAAGAGTTATTCACACAAACAAAATAAACCTTACTAAACCTTAGCTCAGTTCTGTTTTAAGGCACCATGTAATAGCCGAGGTACGATGATCCCTGATGTACGTTCTCCAATGGCAATGGTCCATCCAGCCACCTATCCAAATCCTACAGAGTCGGGGTCAGCAACAGTGAGGTGTGCCAGTCACACTGCCTTCAGGTTCTGTGTAAAATTTAAATCCATGTATTTTAGAAACCAGGAAATAACAATATGCAGGTCGCTACATTCCTTGCATTCTATACATTTTCTTTTATAATAGCAGCATATTGAACTACTATTAGAAAAAAGACCTGGAATAAAAGAAAGTCATCCAAATGGAATGGTTTCCTGTATGTCCAGCTCAGTATAAGTAGCATGTACACTTAAAAAAAAAGTCAAGTCATTTTTTCAGCTGCAGTATCTAACTATAACAGCCCCACTTAACAGCAGAATGCATCTGTACAGTGGTTCCAATACAGAATCAGTAGTCTTTAAACAGAGGAATTGGTACACAAATAATAGTTAAAAGTCAATGTCTAACGGAAGCTTGCATTGTTAACGTGGTTTAATAATTATGTACACAAATTATGTACATATTAGCATAATCTCTTGCAATTCTGTCATTTATCCTGAACTGATAAATGCACAGCTCAATTTTTTTCAGAGAAAAATAGATGACCTTCCCAACCCTCTACCACTATAATAAAAACGCTCTGTATTCTCTCCATACTCCAAAATGTTATCAAAATAGTGTCTTATGGTTCTGTCCAATGAAAAGCACCTTTCAGAAGCAAATTTGATGCATCTGCTGCCAAATGGGCATGCCTCCAGTGTAAATCAAAGAAATTCATTTCTTTTGATATTTCACAGAAGTGCATCTAATTAAAAAACTTACACATAAAATCATACACCAAGACTAACAATCAACAATAAAATATTTTAAGCTACAAAATGTAAATTACTTTTTAATTATGAGAAAACAAAAACAATGACATTAAGTGTTGTATAAATCCTTCTTGACACCTGAAACTAAGGGGGGAGGGGCTCTATTATTAAAAGGCAAATAATTTGTGTTAAAAAAAAAAAGACCTGGAAAAATACATACACCCATTCCATTTCACAACTCCAAAAAGGTAATGTTCAGCACAGATAGACTTTTGACAACAGTCAACCTTCAGGCTTGTTAAAATTTCAGCTTAAGCCCAGTATCAATGGGGTTAGAGTAAGCTGGAAAACTCTGCTTTCCTGCTGTTAGACTGCAGTGTAGGTGTTGCCTGTGGCGCTGCACTGCCTGATGGTCTGTGTACTTGTGACGATGTGCTCGCTGTGTAGGGGGTTCAGGAGGCTGGGCTGCACAGCACTCTCCAGAACAGGCTGCATGCAGCCTACTGGGAACGCCTGGCTCAGCTCCGTTTTCTCCCTTTTGGCCCGAGGCTCTGAAGAATCATCCAGATCTTCATCCGTCTCACTTTCGACTTCGCTGCCTTCATCTGCACAGACAGAGACCAGCAGGAGACAAAAGAGAAACAGACGTCAGTGCACGCTGCCGTACCGGCTCAGTGCGCCAGCTCGCTCTGAGACCTCCGTGCTCCCTACGGGAGGACTCATAGGCTTTCCTCTCATGGGAATTTATATCCATCAGTGCCATAGTGAGAAATCCACAATTCTTTTAGATGTCTGGAAATTTATATATAATTTCTGTATTAAATAATGGCATAATTTGTTGCATCATAAAGGAGTCACTTGGGGGTGGGGGCACACACACAAATCTACACCGACTACGTTCTTTCCTCGATGACTTACTGCAGCTGGGCCTGTGCCATCCCAGAGGAACTACTGCAGTATGACTTGTGATATCACTATTGTATAACAATTGCTGTACAGATAGCAAACACCAAATTGAATAAATTCTTAATTCATATGCTAAGAAAAAAGCTATAATGAAGTGGTAATGTGAGATTTAAAAATGGCACAAAGGACTTGTTTCTTGGCAGGATTAATACCATAAGTAATTGCAATTCATTCCTAGAAATTAAACATATAATACATTTACTTTTACTACCAAATTTTAAAAAGCACACAAAACTTCACATTTCACTTGTAGCCTTGGGAAGCCCGAGGATTAGGGGTAAACAGAACCAGCTGAGCCCCATCAGAAAGGTGATGGCAGATGACATGTTCTGGCCTCTGCTTTCCAAACAGAAACACCATCAAAAGCATGTAGGGAGAAGTGGTGAGCAGGGCAGGCATGGGAAGAATGGAATGGAATGGCAGGGCATTTGGAAACAGCCCTGAGAAAACACTCAGAACAATGACAAGAGTTCCAGGTCTGCCTGACTCGGGTGTGGTGTCTGAGTGACAGCGATTCTTCAGGTAGACAACAAAGCAACCTGTAAGGCAAGCACTTTCTCCAGTCTCTCAGGACAGCGAGTGCAAGCCTACAGACATTTGTGCTTCCATTCCAGTCTCTCAGGACAGCGAGTGCAAGCCTACAGACATTTGTGCTTCCATTCCAGTCTCTCAGGACAGCGAGTGCAAGCCTACAGACATTTGTGCTTCCATTCCAGTCTCTCAGGACAGCGAGTGCAAGCCTACAGACATTTGTGCTTCCATTCCAGTCTCTCAGGACAGCGAGTGCAAGCCTACAGACATTTGTGCTTCCAGTCCTGTCTCTCAGGACAGCGAGTGCAAGCCTACAGACATTTGTGCTTCCAGTCCTGGATCCCACTAGAGTTTATGGAATCTGCTGTACAAAAGCTACAATGAGCGACCCATTGATTTTTCTGAGGGTTATTATTGCAATTATACAGGTTGTACCTTTGAAACAATAACATATGGGGGGAGTCTAACTTTCTAATTTTCCTGTTCGGATACTAGAAGGAAATTAAGCCAAGCACAATAATGACAGTCTCCTCACAGACTCCCAAGCCCTTCCTTGGCCTGTTTCTCCAGAGGCTCTGGTTAGAATCCATGTATCCTTTTCCACCAAACTACTGCTGATCCTGCTTTTAGCCGTGAACACCACTACTACCTCTGAGTTCTTTCTCCACTGTAAAGTTAGCTGACTACAGGGTAAGGTAAGGGGCCTTTTTCTTGTCTTGACTAAAACCTCTTGTCGAATTTTAAAATTTCACTCCAGGATTTTGGCCATGGTCAATAATTTGTTATTTATATTGAGCTTCTGTCAAGAAGTTGAAAGAAGTCTGGGACTGCACTTAAATCCAGCCTTCTGCATTCAATACAGTTCAGTGGAAGACTTGAGGACGGAGGGAAGGAACAGCAGCGTCAGGACGGACTCCACAGACAGCCACTGGTCTCACACGGGGTCTGTTTGCTACGCCCAGAGGATCAGAGCGCTGCACAGTTATGCTGTCTCCTCTCACAGGAGCTCAGTCAAAAAGCCCTTCAGAATTTTCAGTTCTTACCTTTATCCAGATTTCCGGGAGATACAGCATTTAAATCGCCAAACTGCAAAATAATAGACATTTGTGTAATAGTTACTACTTGACAGAATAAAATAGTATTCTATCAGTCTGTGGTAAAAACATCATTCCATGACTTTTTAAAAGTGTGAACCGGTGACCATTTTGATCCCTAACTACACAGGTCACACAATTTTCCAATCAAATGTGTCAAATCTGACGTTTAAAATATGTCGCAATTGAGCTGTCTTCATCTCTTTGAGAAAGGCTCACAATGTTCTTTGGCTTCCAGGCTCCGTTTTACTTTAATTTCAATTCAGCAATGAAGAATCAGGACTGACTGCCCAGGATGATGGATGTGGTGAAATAAATGTGGAAAAGCCCCAGCCAAGCAGCCTACGTAAGTAAGGTCCTCTCCCCATGCTCGGTCCAGCCGGTGAGCCAGCTGGCCCCTTCACCATTGCTGGAGCATGGTCTAGGAGTGGTGGGGCTCTCTCATCCGTGAGAGTGACAAATCTGGTGGGAGCTCACATTTACAAAAGCTGACCCTTCTCTAAATTGATACTTTGGTTTACTAAGATACCAGGGCCCCACTTTCACAAAAGGAAAGGCACTTGCTAAAAACAATGTGAAAGAGTTCTCAACATCGTGGAACAATTAATAGCCATGGGCATTGGTGTTCCTTTCTACTTTGGTTCAATAGCTTGATGATAATTTAACAGCAAGAAAGTACATTTTGAGTCTCTCTGGGGGAACAAAGATAGATACACTAAATAAAAAACTGACTAGCGGAGGTACAAAGTTAATCCAAAAGAAGCGAAGTGCGACGCAAAGCCTCTGCTTTTAGAAAAGAGTCAACGGTATTTTTTTCAAAGTAGTTATTAGAAATTCAGATTTCTCAACAGACTTAAAAAGGATGAGACAGAAATTCTACTTACATTCAGAAGTTTGCTTATAAAGAGTTCCATAATAGGAGTATATATTTCATCTACAAGGTATGTCTATAAAGTAATAAAACTGATCTTATTTTGCAAACACGCACACATTGTTTCTTTTTCCACCTAAACAAACATTATGTTCCACAGTGGCTACCTTGGGAGCATATACATTTATTTGAAGGTCTGGGTTCTGGAATATTCCTCACTGACAGTCACTTCAGAGGAAGCTTAGGCATCATTCCAGAAAGTTCCTATGACCATCTCACTTCCAATTATGAGTTGGTATTTTTATTTACTATACTTGGACGTGGACTTTCTTACTTGCTTATAAAGAGTTCCATGTTCAAATCAAATTCACCGTTGCCACAGTTCTGGATAGTTACTCCCTGTGCTTCTTAGAGCTGCAGAAGAAGAGTAAGGAGAGGCACCCCACTCCGTGGCTAGGCCGCTGGTAAGCAGCTTTCCTGGAATAAATGCACCGCTTTCCTAGGTGAGTGCTTCTAAGGGAAGAGGCCTCCAGGTCAAGTGCACTGGCTGGAGCCTCCTGCACTGGCTGGAGCCTCCTGCACTGGCTGGAGCCTCCTGCACTGGCTGGAGCCTCCTGCACTGGCTGGAGCTGGCCTCCCACTGCTTCACAGTTACAGGTTTCTGGGCAACACAATCCCAGCTACTGCACTGCTGTTCTGAAGAGGATCCTGAGCACATGGGCCAGAACCTGATGTCCATTTAAATAAAGAGCACAATATAAGTCATATATGAGTTTTCAATCACAGAATATAAAACAAGCAACAAATAGTCACAGAGATTTACTTCACCTTGGATCTTAGTTAAACATGTAGGACTATAAACAGAGAACGTTCAAAGCTGAGAGTCAGTATGTTATCTCTGACTGGCGGCACATTTGGATTTTCATTTAATAATTCTTAGAATCTAGTTCTTGAAACAAATGGACAGTTATAGCTCTAAGCACATCACTGCTTATGAAAAAAGGTCAGGACAGGCTGTGCATCCCTTGTCTGAATGCTTGGGGACACAAGGGTTTCAGATTTCAGAGACTCCAATATTAAAATACGTGCATATATATATTACAGGTTGGACCTATACAATTTATATAGCTAGCCTGATGGCAATCTTAAATAATATTTTTAATGTACCCAAATTTTGACATCACATGAAGTCAGGGTGGTTGGCTTGTAGTGTTATAGGGGCACTCAGAACCACCAAATTTTGAAATACTATTAACTTTTGGAATAAGGTGGTTCAAATTATATTGCACTTGTTAATGAAAAAAAGTTCAAAGTTGACTGTTACCAAAAACAAAGGTTTACCTGAGAAAGTTTATGTTTAACTTGAAAGTGGTTGGTTATTTATAATGCTGGAAATAAAACGCATGCAAGCACACACACACACAAGTTTTTCATGATTCCTGTGCTGAATAACGCACAGAGCAGCAGAGGCCCTGCCAAACACTATCTCTGGGATTAATGATGAAGTTCTACACACACAGCAAATGAGGACAGTACATGTGAAATGAAAGAATCCAATATAGAAGAGGAGATGTTTTAAAAGCCCATGGAGAGATATTTTCTATGCATTGACATGTGAGGACTATAGATGTCTATGTACAGGTAAATTGCAGGGGGAATGACCTTCGACCCTATCCAGTTGAGCTGGGAAAGAGTCAGAGTCAGTTCATCTGTCCCCTTTTCTGGATAAACATTTAGTGAGCACTTATCCAGGCAATGCCAGTCGGATGCTCTGGGCAATTCCTCATTCTCACGGAAGTAACTGTAAGAAGTGGCTTCTTCTATGAAGGATGGGTAGGCTAGCAGGGAAGGGAGGCCGCCAAAGGGACTCCAAGGAAGGTTTGAAGCATGGGGCTGAAGAGAAAACGGAAATCAACTGTACAGGCTTAAGATCAAAGAAGCAGTAGAAAGAACATGGGAGGTGGGGCTCAAAGAGCACAGAGGCATGGAAAGCAGGCAGATGACAAGGACCTCTATTCGGCCAATAAAGAAGCCACATAAGAGAAAGAAGCAATGCAGGTGTGGATGGAAACTAACTAGGGGACACACAAGAAAGCTCAGGGTTCTGGAAAGGCCTAGTTCCAGAAGTTTCCTATTGCAGAGAGGACTGGAGCAGAGAGGAGCCACTGCTCGTCTATGTGGCATGTACAGACTGTATTTATTGCTGGTTCAGCATATGGTGTGCTTTTTTTCCAGGAAGGTCTTGCCTCATGGGTTCTTTCTCCATACACTTCAAGAAGTCTCTCCCTGACACCCACCAAAAGTACCTCATCCCCAGGGCTCCCAGTAACTGCTCCATCATGTGCCTCTCATGGCTGTCTGCAGGAACCTGCAGTGCTGACTTCATTCATTCATTTAATGTGTGTTTTCTAACTATAATACAGGTGAGCCTGCGTGAGGACTTTGTCATCAATGCACTCCAAATCTCCATGAAGTGCTCAACATACTCAGTGAGGAATAAACACGTGCTTATCAAACATATGCACTGACTCCCTCATTTCAGCCTCACAAACCAAACCAAACCACCTCTGTGTCAAGACAGAGAAACCACGTTTTATTCTCTAGCTATGGAAGCCAGGGATTTGATTGGCCTAACATCACAGCAAATATGTGGTATCACATTAGGTCAGGCATGCCCATCTTAATGTTATGAAGGAGAAACAGATTTTGGGAGTGGGAAAGTGAGATGGATATAGAACCTTTTAGTAAGGAATATAAATATATAAATTAAGGGATTTAAAAACACTTTTGTAGAAAATGTATGGCATTCAATACATGGGAATTAAAATTCTGTCAGCCAGATGTACAGGAAATATTGTAAAGTGAGAAGCAGACTGCGTTACAGAGAAGGCATGGTATGGATGACATGCAGACTTGCTCTGTTGTTTTTGAGGAAAAAGACTTCTTTTCTGAGAAACTACTTCCTGTAAACCCTAACCAGAGAGCACAATACTGGATTCCCCTAAGAGGTCCAGAAGCCCAAGAGGATATATAATTGCTATAGCCTGTGGCCCCCTGAGGGACTGTAAGTTCACGGTGATAGCACCAATGGCTCTGAAGTGAGGGGGAAGCTCCACATGGGCAGGACACCTCTTCAGTAGGTCTCCAAGAGGCCAGGGACGAGCCTGATGGAGACCAAGCAGTTGAGAAGTAGTTCTTGCCAGGGTGCAGAGGTTTCATGTGCCTAAGAAGTTTATTAGGATCACAGAAGTGAAAACTCTCAGGGTGATGATAGGAAGTCAGTCTGGAGAACGAAGTAGAAGCTAAAATTGAGAATGTTAAGATGTATGGGCTGGAAGACCAGAACACCCTTAAACTCTTCCATCTCAATGAAGGCCTAGAGAGCAACTCTAACATTAAAGCCATATTATAAGGGATAGGATAGCCTGGTTTGTTAGCAACCCTCCTTACTCCCCCCCCCCCATGACTGTACGAGGTCTACACTGTATAACAGACACAGTCAGATGCCAAGTTGCTGGCATGTGAAAGGACTACAGGCCATATATATGGCAGAATCCACAATAAATGTTACCACACCCTCGTGAGCATTCCTACCAACCCTGATCACCAGCAGCTGATAAGACATAGAGTGATTAAAAACTCAACTGCAGAAGCCTACTCCTCTACAAGAGTCAGTTACTGCAGGGGTAGTCTACAGACTCAGGACGAAGGGGATGCTGGCCTTATAGTGTAGGCTGGTGCTGGCAGGAGTTACAACTTCACATACACCTATGTGGGAAGACATGTGGATGTATACATAGATGTATGTATTTTGCTAGTTACTGCTGACCAAGATCCTTAAGTTCTAATAGGCACCAAAATGCACATTAATTATAAAATTAATTAATTCTCATTCATTCTCTCTCTCTCTCTTTCTCTCTCATTTTGTTGTTGTTACTCTGGATCTAATTTAGTTTTGTTTTTATTTTATTTTTTAACAAATTTTTATTAATATTTTCTTCATTTACAATTCAAATGCTATCCCAAAAGTCCCTTATACCCTCCCCCCACCCTGCTTTCCAACCCACTCACTCCCACTTCCTGGCCCTGGTATTCCCCTGTATTGGGGCATATAATCTTTGCAAGACCAAGGGCCTCTCCTCCCAATGATGGCCAATTAGGCCATCCTCAGCTACATATGCAAGTAGAGACACAAGCTCTGGGAGGTGGTGGTGGGGGTACTGGTTAGTTCATATTGTTGTTCCACCTATAGGGTTGCAGACCCTTTCAGCTCCTTGGGCACATTCTCTAGCTCCTTCATTGGGGGCCCTGTGTTCCATCCAATAGCTGACTTTGAGCATCCACTTCTGTATTTGCCAGGCACTGGCATAGCCTCACAAGAGTCAGCTATATCAGGGTCCTGTCGGCAAAATCTTGCTGGCATGTGCAATAGTGTCTGGGTTTGGTGGTTGAGACAGGGTCTTCTCTCTATATAGGCCTGGCTGTCCTGGAACTTACTATTTAGAGTAGGCTGGCCTCTTACTCAGAGTCCACCTGCCTCTGCCTCCTGACTTCTAGGATTAAAGGCATGCACCAATGCACTCGTAGAACTACACGTTTCTCTTAACATGGTTTCTATTTGCTCACTTGTCCTTTTGTTCATCTTGAGAAAGGAGCTCATGTAGCCCAGCTTAGCCCTGAACTCTCTGTTTATCTGAGGTTGGCCTAGAACATCCTATTCCCTGCCTCCACATTCCAGAGTGCTAAGATCACAGATGTGCAGTCCAATGGCATTTAGTTTACATAAAGTCCATACAGACTCTCTCCCCTTACTGCTGCCATTTTATATGCACTTAGAAAGCATTTCAATCATTCCTCTTAGTTAACTTTGAATTCAAGCCTGGCTATGACTATCTAGACTTAATTATATCAATGCCCTTCCCCAACTCTGGCATTTTCTTTCTAATTGTCTTATTTCTCCATTCTATTTTGTTGGTTGTGTTTTTCAAATCACTGAATTAATTTGTCTCTGATTATCACTTTGGCTATATACCAAAGAATGCTGCTAGATTCTTTGTAATTCTATGGATTATTTGATTCAGTATTCAAAAACCGTGGGCTATTTTCCTGTCACAATACAATATTATTAATGCTTGCATTATGTGTTGTTATTTTTTCTGTTTATTTTAGTGCCCGAGTTCACTCTTGTTGACCCAAAAAGTGATGGTCTAATTATACAAATTATTGCTTGAGATAATAAGTACACAATCAATTAAAAAATCTAAATCTTAATAAAAGGCAATCTAATACAATCTTGAGCAATGCACAGAATTTCAATATTTATGAACTTATGCAAAGGGAATAGAATGGAACTAAGATCAAGTACTTACTATGTGTCAGTCTGCTTCTCTATCTACTCTGTCTACACCATACTGCTAGCAACTGGGCCTCTGGGGAGCTCTAACACTGTAGACCTCACAACATCACAGCATGGTGCTAACACAAGTGAACTTC
Source organism: Mus musculus (assembly GCF_000001635.26). Classification (NCBI taxonomy): domain Eukaryota; kingdom Metazoa; phylum Chordata; class Mammalia; order Rodentia; family Muridae; genus Mus; species Mus musculus. The sequence goes on from NC_000085.6 coordinate 27,777,044, forward strand.
CCAAGGTCTTTCTTTGTTGCTGCAATGGTGATGTGGCTTGGGACTTGGGAAAGAGCCTGGAGGACAAGGCTGTATCCTGCTCTTATTGTATGACTTCACCTTCAGTTCCCCTAACTTAACCCTCACAATAGTTCTAGAAATAGTCTTTAGGTTTATTTTGATGATGACAGAACTAAGACTCAAGCAAGAATAAATGTAACGTTTTAACTATGCAGTTTAAATTTAAGTGGTAAGTGGAGCAGGACAAGGAAACACAAGCTATAGACCATCGTGGCTGTATTTAAATCACAATTCTGCCATTATAAGCCAGTTACACTCATCAAGAGCCTGACTTCTCTGAATTAGACAGGGTTATCATCGCAATTAAATATGTACATTTATCAAATGGCATAGAACAGAGACAAAACCAGATTGTCTTCACACTCAGTTTCCCAACACTGTGGGTAGAACCCTAACATTTTGTTCTGTAATCTTTAGAGGATGATTTCAAGATGAATACCTCTCAGTTGAAGAGGCTGTAGGAATCCGACCTAGCCTGCTAGGCTTTGGCTTGAAGTTGCTGACCTGTACACTCTATGCAGGACTGGGGCTGGAACTAATGGTTTTACATTGATTAATAATTTTACGATGGACACAAACACCCTGAGAAGGCCGGGCCTGCACATGGACACGGCACACACATGCAGTGTTTTCAGAGAAGGCAGAACAACTAGAAACGGTGGGTGGCTCAGGTGAGTTTGGCCAATTGCTTCTTCTTCCACTCTGAGAAGTGAGGGAAGAAATATGGCCCTTTAAAGCTTCCCACACAGACGTAGGGAAACTGTTCACGAGCAGATTTAGAACTTGCGGAGCCAGTCATAGTCTTAATTTTAACACTCTGTTACTGGCTTGAATTTTGAACACTCTAGAGTTTGTAAGTCACGGGCAGCTCGGCAGTGCTTTATGTTTTGTTAACTAAGGCTAAGGTCAGGCAGTGGCAACTATCTCAGATGATTTTGATTGAGGAGAAATAGGCTTTAAACTTTGAATTTTAAGGTGTTCTGAGCATTATTTTTCTTAAATATCTACCAAATGAGAACCGTTTTGCAGTTAGCATTGGTACAGGGTTTCTCAACTGAGACAGGGGAGTTGCAGACTTACAGTAATTTCCCACTTTATTCTGCAGGAAATACTCATGTTTATTGGAACAGTACTGGGTTCTTTGGATGGTTTCTCCTATACATGTGCCTTTCTATATATTCTCTCAGAGTTGTCACTGAAACTGACAAAAAGACAAAGATTTATGTCACTTTCCTCCATACCATGGCAGTTTTCATTGCTAATGCTCTTTGAGGCTGGCCTGGGGCGGTGGCAATCTGCCTATATATCCCCACACGCTGCAGCATACTTAACATACAACTCTAACCATTCATGCTCTTTCTCCCCTGGGGATATAGTAGCACACATATCTTCACAATGTTTCAAATCTCTAAAAACCAGTCACTAGAGAGCATGTGCTTAGTGGAGTGCAAGGCAATTCAGGCCACAGCTGCTTTGGAAAGGAAACAGTTTCAAATGTAGGAATATTGACCATTGTCACCAGGCCAAAGCCACAGCAGGGAGCCCACTTGAGAGTACTGCTTTGCCTTTCCCTGTGGTATTTCCCCCAGGACTCAGGTGGAGGGTGCCCTTTGGAGCTTGGTTCCCTCCTACAGTCTACCTTTCTACAATACTGCTGTTTTCTGGAATCTCAGAATTCCCTGCCCCATGGCCCTGAGTTCCTTCTCAGGTCTATGCAAACCTCTTCAGACATGGGGGTGAAGTGTGTAGCTAACTCATTTGCGAGGTGCAGAAAAATCCTGAACGTTAGCCTGAGGGGTTCACACATGATAAGATGGGAAGAGTGAAATGGAAGACAGGTATGTAAGGGCAGAGGCTGGCTGCATCTGTGTCTCTATTTCCTGGCATGGACATTGGAAGAGATGGGACGTTAAATATAAGCCATATGTCCTTAGTTATCAAGCTAATCTGTTAAAAGTAGATGGATGGAGCAGATTTTACTTACAGTTGGTTCAAAATGTCTGAAATACTTAGACATATGATGCCCCTGGTCCTGCAAATGTTAGGTTGAGGCTGGAAGAACACGCTTTATGCAAATAAAAAACTATGTACAGAAGAGAAAGCAAGCCTGCTCTTGAACTGATTAGTTCCCACTGAGCTCATACATAATATCTAATAGCAAAGAACAGCCTTAATTTATTACAGGAGAGAAGGAGTGTAGATTGATTATAACCAGCTGTCTGAGGTTAGGGCTTTATTGCTGTGAAGAGAGACCACAACCATGGCAACTCTCATAAAGGAAAACATTTAATTGGGGTTGGCTTACAGTTCAGAAGTTTAGTCCATTATCATCACGCCAGGAAATATGGTGGCTTGTAGGCAGACAAGGTGCTGGACAAGAAGCTGAGAGTTCTACATTTGGATTCACAGCTGAGAGGAAGAGAGAGTGACACTGGGCCTGGTTTGAGCTTCTGAAACCTCAACGCCTCAGTGACACACTTCCTCCAACAAGGCCACACCCACCCCAAGACCACATCCACTCCAACAAAGCCACATATCCTAATCCACTCAAATAATGCCTCTCCCTAAGAGCCTAAGGGGACCATTTTTATTCAAACTACTACACCAGCAGTGATTACCTGCAGAGACAACGAGATTGAGGGTGTTGGAAACATGTTCTCTTCAAGATAAATATGAGTTAGATTTATAGAGCTTACACTATTTTCAGTCATGGCCCATATTCTTGTTGAGAACATCTTTCCTGACACTTTTATTGCTGTATTTTAGTAAAACAATGACATAATGTAGTTTCCTTAAGAAAATAACTTTCCTACTTTAAATCAGACACACACCTGTAATATCAGCACTGAGAGGGCTGAGGCAGGAGGATTGCAATGAACTGCAGGCTAACATGAATTACAAAGCAAGTTCCTGTCACAAAACAGAAGAAATAAACGACACAAAGACCTTTCCCACTTTGAACAATGGAGTTTACCATCGCCTTCATAACAACAAAGGACTACATACAATACAATAGACACTCCTTAGGGTCACTTGGGGTAGGTAGGCTCAGGATCATGGAGTATGGTACACACGTCAGTAGGTGGCGCTGTGATGCATAATCTGTGGCTATGTCTTTGCCTTGTGGGTGTGTCCAAGAAGCCACCAGTCAAAATCTCTAAAGGATCCAGTGACAGGCACTGCTGAAGAGGACTATGTGCTGAGGAGTCACTCAGGTCCTTAGTGACTATTTCAGTTGTTCAAGTGTTTTAAGCAATCTTGAATTTCTAGTTTTGCTTTTTTCCTCACTTGAGCAATTCAGGCTTAAACATTTAAACAAGAACCTAACACCTTGGAGAGGGTCTCTGAAATATTCTAGAAGAAGGCCCACTTGACCTGGGAACTTTATTGAGTAAATACATCTTATATATGACCCATGAGAACCAATGAGCAGTTCTGTAAGTTGGCAGACTGTCCTCTCATCACTTTGTTTAACCCTGAATGACTATTTTTCAGTACTTATTGTTGGATACTCTCTACTCCCATAGAGGAGGGGACAGAGAGGTTGTAGGTACGAGCCAGCAGGAAAGGAGAAGAAACACAGGAAGTGGGCTGAGGGCAGGGATCCTGAGGGGAGGGTTTGGACTCATAATACAATCAAAATCAAGTCTTTCTCTTGTGCTGTAATAAGCAGGCAATTTTCTCATATGCAAAGAGAAAAGAAGAGAAAGAAGCTGGAGAAAGGTAGGAAACACTGGAAGGGTTTCAAACTGCCAACCCTAGGAATCGAGTGGATGGAGGGACACAAGAAGGCTTCTTCACAAGTCCTCCAGGGTGGCAGACTCATTGTTTACTTCTAGGTCGTCTGAACTAATACAGAAAAGCAAACAGAGCTGAAATCAAACTACAGGTTCTGGAAAAAAAAAAAAAACATCATTTAGGACTGGAGTGTGTGTGGTAGAGCAGGGCAGGAAGGAGCTGAAAGGTATAATTTGTTGTTTTCTAATTCAGTTTCTAATTGCAAATTTCTTAAGTTAATACTGCATTTAGTTTGCACATTCTAAATATCTTAGAAAAATGGAAAGACAGGGTAGGAGGATGACCAAGAGACATCCATGAAAACCCAAGAAGGAAGCCCTAGAACAAAAGGATACAATGTTACCTAGTAGGGATCTGGTATACAGGCTATCAGAGAGGATGCACATGCATTTGTGTCTGGGTGGCATGTTTGGGGTATTATGTATGGTATGGATACAAGGTTAATAACATAGTCCCTATTTGGAAAATATATGCAAGCGATTTTCACGATGATAAAGCCAAGTGTGGATTACCAGCAGTGGTCACTGAGATGGAAACATTTTGTCCAGTTAGCTGTTAGCACTTGCTATTTCTCATGGGTGACTTTGACTCTGGCTGACCTTAGTGGTGACAGCTGACACCAATGAATCCTTTGCAAGGTTTGGGGTAATAATAAATGTGAACTCAGAACCCTAGCAAAGTGACAGGATATGATTTCAACTAAAATGATAGCAAGTTATGGTAAGCTCTATACAAATGACAGCATAGCTTTTGACAAGTACTCCATACATCTTTAAGTTACTGCTATACAAATAGTTTTTACTCCCTGTAAAAACCTCAACTTGTAGGCTGGAGAGATGGCTCAGTGGTTAAGAGCACCAACTGCTCTTCCAAAGGTCCTGAATTCAAATCCCAGCAACCACATAGTAGCTCACAACCATCCGTAACAAGATCTGACTGTCTCTTCTGGAGTGTCTGAAGACAGCTACAGTGTACTTACATATAATAAAGAAATAAATCTTTAAAAAAAAAAAAAAACCCAAGCGCCCCCCCCACAAAAAAAAACCAAACCTCAACGTCAACTTGTAATACAAATCCTGCTTTTACAACATGCTTTAAAGTAAGTCGGCTGTCCCTCAGGCAGAGCTCCAGTGTACACCCACTGCCGCAGGGTCCTGCTCATTGACATTGACTGCCCTTGGCTGATGTTAGGTTCCCATGCTCTGTGCTTGGCTTCTCTGAAAGGGAACCCTCTACCCACACTTACTCTAAAGACTTTCTGATGAATTCTTAACTCTTTCTCGTTGGTTTTTAGGTATTTTTTAACCCCTCCTTTTCATCCTGAATATATATTAACTTCAATGAATCTGGAAAAATATTTTCCCCAGATGGTATTATTAGGTAGGTTATTTTCCATATTTGTGTTTAGAACTAAACAATTAGAGGATCATTTTGTTTTTACTCTTAGATTTTGAATCAGGATTTTATTACTATAATACAGGCTACCCTCAAACTCACAATCCTTTGCCTCGTGCTTGAAATGCCCACACTCTAGGTGTGTGGTGCCGTGCCTCGGTCACCATTTTGTTTTTTCCTTTTCAAATGTTGGCTACTGAGAAGGTTTAAAACTAGTAATACGTGGGCATAGTCATGATAAGAATAATTACAATATAATTAATTTTAAATATACAATATAAAATGCTTATCATGGAGAATCATTTTATGAAGCAACCTGACCTGTACATGTTCAGTGAGTGTTACTAAACTATGTATTTACGATGTAAGACATACACACCACAGACTTCTGAACAGATTCTAAATAGCCACACTATTTTTAAAAGGTTTTTTTTTTTCTCAATTTGCCCTGTCAGAGTACTTTATGGTTTTTGAAATTTTCATTTACCAGGTGTAACAGGTGTGCGACAGGTGTAACTTGTCTATCATGCCCACAAGTAAAACCTCACCACTGCCAGAGAGCTTATGGGCACACTTAAAATACTTATATAAACATGTGAAAATTGCATAAATTCTGGCTGTAAATAAACTCTGTTTTCTATCATGTAGGCAAACCAAACCAAGCCAAGCCAAACCAAACCAAACCAAACCAAACCAAACCAAACCAAACAGGAGTATTTCATTTTTCATCTCAATATTATTTCCTTGAGAAAGCCTCATATGGCCTTCCCAGGCAAGAGTAACTGTCCCTTGCTTCAAGTACCTCCTAATCTTCTAAGCCCTCTCTTTGTAGCACTGAGAATGTGTAGCCATGTAGTTACAGAGTGCTCAATAAATATTTATGTAGAGGAATTTTAATCCAGCAATACGGCTGCACTGACAAGCGATCACAACCAAAGGTCTGTGTGACCTGGCTGGAATGCAGACACAGCACACACCTTTAATCCCTCTGGCTGGAATACAGACACACCATTAGTACAAACCACTAAGGTATATTAGTTTGTAGAAGGAAGCAGCCATGTATGAAAGTGACCTCTAATTGAGGTACAGACAAAGTGATGGTTAGAGAAATATTTGACAGCATAGTCAGAGATAGGATATGATCAACTCTCACGAGACAGTTCATACAGTACAGGAAGAGAAGTTATTTAAGAGAAGTTCAGTCTGAGAGAGGCTGTTAGTTGGGAGTCAGTGCAGTGGATTTGGGGTCATTTTCATGCATTTCAGTACAGGTCAGCAGAGGCCGTTGAAGCCAGAGAATAAGAAGCCAGAAGATTTAGAACCATTGCCAGAGTTATTCTGAGGCCAAACAGTGAGAAGCTGAGAGAAGCCAGTTTGAATCAGTCAGCTTGAAAGATCAGATTGTATGGAGGCTAGAATCTTCCAAGCCTAGGCCTAGGGATAGTTAGAACAGAGAAAGAAATGCTCTAGGCTCAGCCCAAGCTGTGTATTCATACAGCTTTGGTACGGCTCTCATCTCATTCCATCATCAGAGGAAATAAAAGCAACCCTTACATATGTGTCTCCATTGCAATGAAAATTCCTTGAAGACAGAGTCAAAATCCATTTTGTTTACTGTCATATCTAACTAGAACAGAGTTGTTAACTAGTGAGTCAACTAATTTTAGAGACAAAAGTCAACACAGGGAAACATGGATGGCCCCAAATTCAGTTCTTTTGACCTAAAAGTTCTGTGTTACTTAACTTTTCAGCCTTCCCATCTTCAATTATACAAACCACATAGAGAAGCATGCAGTTATCATCGTGTAAGCTTTAAAACAAAAAGTAAAAGTCCACACTTAAGAGAATAGCGTCTCACTAGAGATGGTTGCAAGCCAACAAATGGTTGCTGGGAATTGAATTCAGGACCTCTGTAAGAGCAGTTAGTGCTCTTAACCACTAAGCTATCTCTCCCACCCTCGACCCTCTCCCTCTTTCTTCCCTCTCCCCACCCCCCCTACACATACACACACACATTCATTCATTCATTGAGACAATACTCATGCAGTAGAGACTGGTTCCTTAAATTTGATATCTGGATCAGGCCGGCCTTGATTCTGTGCTCTCCCTGCCTCTATTTCCCAAGTGCCGGGGTTACTGGCATGCATGTTCCACCATGCCTAGAAGATCTTTGGAAAGAGAAATTCCAAAGGGCAAAGTGAGGGTAAGTTTAGGATAATCTATGAGAAGGACATGAGGTGGCTGGAGACCAGGGGGCGAAAGGAGTGGATGGCAGTGGGAGGTGACTTTCTGTTTCTTGACAATCCATCTCCTTTCCACAGATACAAAATAATTTTAGATAAGATAGTAGGATTAAGGCCCAAAGCCTATGCTAGCTGAATAGCCTCTGAAGTATAGTGCCATGGGGGATTCAGTGGAGAAAACTGGCCTTAGTTTGCTCTGTAGACTGAATGTTGCATTATTATAGATACTAAAAAAGGATTTTCTTACCAACTGGGTCAGGGTACAGTAAGCATATAGACCAGGATTACATTTAGAGCTCTGATTTTACAGAAGCTCTAATTTACATCTTATTGTTGCACCCATATTTTATTAATATATCTTTGCATTGTGCTGTAATTTATCTTATTCATTTGCAGCCTATTCATGTAGCTAAGAGTGTCTATTACAATGATTGTGTGCCAGTGCTGACAGTGTGTCTCCCTTGAATTCTGTAGAGCTCCTACTGGCTGCAGGCTCATGTGAAGAGGTAGCTAAGCCTTCAGCAAGATGGGCTCATACCTTTGTTCTTTAGAGACACAAGGGAAGCAAAGACCATACAGGAGAAGCCACATGGTGACAATAAGAATCACCGCTCTCATTATCTTGTTCATTCTGATAAAGATCCAGAGAACAAAATGTTAAATGCACTAAAAGACAGATCTATTCAGAAGTGTTGAGCCCTGAGGTAAGAAATCTTTCATTCCAAATGGGTATCTTGTAAGAAGATATCTATAGAGCTAAAGTAAAGATAGTTGAATTTAAGAAACATCCAAATTGTTTGGTCTATTATTTAAAAGCTACAGCATTTCTTGTTCCATCTTACATACAGCTATCCAGCATCATTTAAACATAATCATACAAAGATGTATAGATCATGAAATTGTAAAGGATGCTATTTTTAAAATGGGAAAGATGACTATTAAAAATGTTAGAAATATTGGACATTTAGGGCTAGAGCGACAGCTCAGCCATTAGGACAATGAGCTGCTCTTCCAGAGGACCTGGGTTCACTCCAGCACCCACATGGTAGCTCTCAGCTGTCTACACCACCAGCCTTAGGGCATCTGGCCTCCTATTTGGCTTCCCTGTGCACCAGGCATATACATGGGACACAGACATACACAGACAAAGCACTCATACACTTATAACAATTTTAAAAAGGACTTGTTTCACATACAGCTTACTCTAACTCAATGTAATCAAATGAGCCAGAGCTGAGTTATTTCAGCCTTTGTACTTAGTGCTAATTATATTAACCAATTCTTATTCATGTTCTTGTAAGAATCTCTGCTTTCTGACACTGAGTGTGGACAAGCCATTTTTATAATTACCTAGAAATTCTAGAAACAACGTTAGTGATCAAGAACACGGGCTTGAAAAGTCAGACCATCTGTTCAGCAAAATGTATCTAGTGTTTACTAGCTATAGAACCACTGAGCATCTCTGTCCCGGTGTTTACTGCACTAACCTTAGGTGCACACTGACAACGTAGGAAAAAGAATCACTTCATTTCAGAGGATTGTAATACATTGCTAAGTGTTTTATTATATGCAATACCTTAGAACCATGCTTGCAACACAAGATGGACTTGTCATTACCTCATCATAAGTGTCCTGAAGCAAACCCAATTCATTTCCTTCTTGAAGGCTAGGAGAGAGCCTACAAAATACGGACTTAACTCTTGATTTTTGGGGGGGAGAGGTTAGCTTTTACATAGATTTTGGTCTTCATCTCCAATCAATGGTTTTTCTCTCTTTCTTTCTTTCTTTCTTTCTTTCTTTCTTTCTTTCTTTCTTTCTTTCTTTCTTTCTTTCTTTTTAAATAGTTTTTTTTTTAAAGTCTCGTGTTTCTCAAAATTTTATTTGTTTTGTTGTTGTTTTTATTGTGGGTGCATATAATGGATCAAAACATTCCACTGACATGATAGAACCTTCAACCTTAAAATTCTGTGATTGAAACCACACACACAATCAGTCCCTTGTAGAACTGAAGCTCTTCAGGCAATCATTTAGAAGTGTAATAAAAAAACCAAACAGCCCATGAAGGCCCTCTTACCTCACCCATCACTGCTATCGGTGTCTCTCCTGTCACTTGAGCAACACGATGCTCTACTAAGTAGAACATGTACTCATCATAGAGCAGCCGGATCAGGTGAAAGGAGCCAAAGCTAGCAGCACTGCGCAAGGTTAAGTCCCGGATAACCATGGAGCTGTTCAAGAGAAAGGGCAGAGAGGAAGCCACCATTAGTGACCATGGTTATAGTTCCAGTACTTTTAAAAGCAGTTAAGTTGGGAGACTAACTGAAAGCACAGGCTTTTATAGTATAAAACCTGTGACAGATCAATTTCATTGTTGAAAGCAGTTGGCTCAACTCATTCCAATGGTGAGAGAGAGGTCCTGTTCTCTAAGACTTGACCCTGATCTTCTAGATCTAGAGCTGGGTAGGACAGACCTTTCCTCATTACTGCCATGTTTGCCCCTTCTGTTGTACTTACAGGTGGATTACAGCCGAATAGAGACAATTTTGGAAAGGTTGAAAATTCATCCCTGGTATAAGAAAAATCAACTCAAAGTGAACATTTGATTGATGATGCTTGACATTTGTCATTGCTAAATGACAATGATCCATAGAGAGGACTTTGTGCCAGGTTCCATATAAAAATACTAGCCGTTCCCTGAAGCTGTCAGTCTAATTGGAATAATGTGGCAATTACTAACTCTAATTTCTCGGTGATTTTCATTTAAATTAAGGTGATTTGCCCCACCCCCCACCCCCTAGAGCCAGGGAGTAGAGATGACTTTAAAAGGTATTAAAGTATTAAATCTTAAAGCATGAACATTTGATATATATTATAGAAATATGAGCTATATTGATAGAATAATAACAATAAACTCCTTTACATTAAAAATACAAATAAGTCCAAATAAATTGTAGCTTTACCAAAAATATACCAACTAGTAAGCTTGTTTCATACTTCAAATATATATATGGTGTCTGTGACTCACAGTAAGAATAATGTATGCATTTATGAAGTTTCATACCAGTTTTTACTTAGTTGCCTTTTTCTGAGGATTTTTTTTTTTTGGCTTATAAACTGTCATTATATTCTCAGGAGAAAGATGCAAAATGCCATAAATTAAAGCCTTATTTTATAATAACCAATTATAAAATTCCAGGCAAATAAAAGAATTACAAGTAGGCTTTACTTTAGTTTTCAGCTTCATTTTTCAACCTTTTGAAAGCACAGATTTTAAATCCGTCCATTCCTTATGTGCACTCTGGCAAGTGACAGAGCATGAGCTGAGACGTGAGGGCAGAAGCTCTGGCTTCTGATGCTGGCTCTTTGCTACTTGACTCTTAACCTCAAATAAGCAATCTCCCTGAGGTTGTTTTCTCTAGGGAAAGTGAAAGCAGGATTTTTAGTCTTAGCTAACTTACAGTTACTTCAAGGAAAAAATGAATTAAAGAATATTAAACAACTTATGAGTAAATAGAATACAACAACTATAATTTATTATAATATAGGACTGAAAGGGTTATTTATAATTTGTTTATGAAAGACTGAAGACTTATTTATTTTTTTAATCATTGTAAAAACAGAAGAAGAGGTAAAGCTATACAGCTAGCTAAACTCATTTATAGTATGCCTTAAGACAAACAAACAAGCCAGGACCTCACAATTTAGCCCAGGCTGGCCCACATCTCATTATATAGCTTGGATTGGCATCTCCATCAATCTTCTTGTCTCAGCCTCCTGTCTAGGAGGTTACAGGTGGCCTTTGTAGTCTTGCTTACAACCACATAGCCATTTTTAAGGCTTTTAAGTTGCTCTGAGTGTCAAATGAAGCAACACATAGCAGTTAGTTCCCTTTATCTACAGTTTTGATTTTCTTGCCAGCCACTGTAAATATGAAATGCAAATTCTAGAAATAATCAACAGCTTTCATCGCACAAGTCCTTCTGCGTAGAGTGATGAAGTCTGCTCTCTGGTCCCTACCACATGGGAAACAGCTCTTATTGTCCAGTAAGTCCAAGTTGTATAATGGCTCCAGAGTACAAGAACAGTGATGTCAACAAGTCAGTCTACCACATTACTGCAAAATGGCTCCTTAAAATAAGAAGCTTAAAATGGAAAACAATATTGACTGCTGAGATGGGAATGACAGTAAGAATGAATCTTCTATCTGTGCAATTGAGAGAAAGGGACGTAAATATGTACTAGGTTTGCTGTCATAATTCAAACTGCAAAGGTTATAGCCACAGCATGCATGAGCAGGTATCCACCCCTTAGGTTGAGAAATATTGGTGGTTTCAAGCACCTGTCCTAGGCTATAGCCTCATGGATAAGGTGGAGAACACTCCTGTATGAACGAGCATCCACATGAGCATGGCCATGGCAGTGCTAATGCCTCGGGCTGGCAGTAATGACCAGGCCTTCCTTGTCTTGGATTCAGGGTAATGGCAAGGCTTCCTAGGTCAGACTCAGGAGAATGGTAAGGCTCTTCTATAGTCTGAGTACAAATGTTGACTAACTATTGACCTTCAGCTAAAAACAGTATTTGCAAAGAGTACTAACCACAGCTCCCTCATCCCAGATAACTTTATGTTCATGGCTCCCTGAGACTCTTCCACTTCAGAGACCCTTTCCTTCCTCCATGATATAATATGTATAATAAATATGCTGTGTATCTGGGCTAGTGATGTATCTACATCTAAGTGTACAGTCTACCCAACGACATACTTCAATTATGCTGTTTTTTCTTAATCTCCCATGCCTCCCAGTAAGGCTTCCAGGATCCAGCCATGCAGGCAAGGGCATCTAACATGTGAGGGATCTTAACAAAACTGGACATTAATAGAGTAAAGCATATACTAGAGTTAATGCTATATTCATTACAATACACAGTTGGAGGCAATGGTTTCTGTGTGTCAATAAAATACCTTAAACCTCCTTAAATTTTTATAACTAATACATAAATGTATTATTACAAATGGAAGAATAGTTCATGTGCCAATGATACATTATCTTCCACTTGTCAAATAATTTACATGAATATAACATAGTAATTGTTTGAAAGTAAATATTTTTTCTATGAGAAAAAAAATTAAAGCAGAGAATCTTCCGCACACAAGAAGAAAAACAATGTAACATAATGATTAAATACCAAGTAACACTGAACTCAATGTCAGTCATCTTGAAAGGAATCCAAGAGTTGAGTATTCAGTTACAACTCCAACCATGTTGCTGAATAAAGACAGATATTTAAAATGCAGCCTAGGGATGACAAGTGGCTAACAAAGATACAAACACAAGGCTAATATTATTCAAAAGTAAACACAGACAGGTTAAAGAGAACACCTGGTGTCTACTGCCCTGTGAGATTGGAGATTAGAGAGGGACTGAAAACAAAACAAAACAAAACAAAAACTACCGTATCTACAAGTATTCCTGAGGCTTCTGTAGAAGGAACATGACAGTCGTTATCAAAATGTCAACCCACTGACCTTTGTAATTCTAATTCTAAAAATTTAGACATTGAGCAAAGTTAGTTTTGACTGCAGCAACCTCTGAGCTCGCCCCCAACTAGGAATGCTTGAATGATCTTCACTGTAGTCACTAGGGAAGCTCTTTTGTCTTATTCATAAAACACAGAAGAAAAAAAATAGTACACATAAAATTTGCATTTCTGGATTTCCCAAAGTCAATGTTGGCCATTCTGCTATAGCTTAAGTAGGCAGCCCCTGATGGGGCAGAGTCTGAGCAGCAGCATAGCAGCTGCTGGGAGCGGCGTCCTGGTCAGGCTGTCTCTATACGGCTATGCACATAGATGTGAAGACAATTTTAGAAATTTCTAGGTTAAGTATCAGATTTCTAAACATGAAGGTCTGTATTTGTGGCTGTCAAATTTATTATATTCTCTGTGAATTTACAATTTTAATTACAATGCTAAGACATAAAAATCCTTTCCAATTCTGCTTCTTTAATGATTTATGCCCAGTTTTCTTTTTTTTTTTATTTATGAATTTTATTTTTCAGTCAGATCACAGTTTTGTGAACTTGTCCTTTAGGATACTCAATGTTTGACTTGGACTCTTGCTCTGAACTTAATGGAGAAAACACAATTTAGCTCTTCTGCTCATAAAGATTGAGAAGTTAACTGTTACTTGGTTTAATCACACAAGAGACTTTTTCCCTTTGCCATAAATGAGGGTTGCACAAATATCAGGGGTGACTTAGGGTTGATAAAGCCAAAATGAGTCTTTGGGTTTAAAATGGTTGGGGAGGAAGTTTTGTCCTACATCTTTATATCTCTTAAAAAAAAACCAAGAAATGTAGCTTAAATCTTTTCAGTTATAAAAACTCAATACAACAGATTTCACACATCAGTTACATTGATTCACTCTGGCACTTAAGCACAAGGGCAACCTTTTAAAAACTGGAGACCTTCAAAATTAGGCCATAAGATTTAAAAAAACAAAAAAACAAAAAACAGTTCATGGTCTTACATTCGTCAAATTCACACTAAAAATAGTCTTATTTTTGTAGAATAAAGGCTAAGAAAACATTACATATGTTACAAGCTTATGACATGTATTTACATGGCCTTAAATGTCACAAACACAACTCCCTACTTCAAGCAGGCTTTGTATAGAGGTGAGGCCAGGATCGCTTTAGCAGCTTTGTGGGGTGCTATTCAGCACTGTCTGCTTTTGGAATAGACTTGGTACATCTCTGGGTACCTATCCACTGCATTTAAGAAATGACCACCGTATGCCCAGTTTTCATTACTCAACAGTTCTTATGCCTCAGTGGAAAACAGTTCTGATATTACCTGCCTACCAGCAGGAAGTATGCATCTGTTTGTCTCTTTCCTCAGTGGCGCTGAACTGTAAGTCTTCAAATCTTTTTGAAATGAAAATAATAACCATAATAGTGTCTAATAATGACAAGTCAATTATCTCTAACTCAGAGAGGACAGAGGGCAGGCAAGTGATGATCTACTAGGTTTCTGTATCTACAGAAAACACGAAATTCAAGTGAGTAATTTTTTTTCTTTTCAGGATTCCTACAATAGATCTCTGTAGTGACAAAGGCTCCCAGGGGTGTATTTCTAAAATGAAGTCAACTTTCACACACACACACACACACACACACACACACACACATGCACACACACACACACACACACACACACACACATACACACACACACACGAAGAAGGGCAAGCATGCCACTAACACAGAACATAAAGAGGAAGTGTGTGTGTGTGTGTGTGTGTGCGTGCGTGTGTGTGTGTGTGTGTGTGCATGTGTGTGTGCGTGTGTGTGTGTGTGTGTGCGTGTGCGTGTGTGTGTGTTGCATCGTGTTGCATCTCTCTTCTATTGCTATATAGGTGGGTATTCTGCCATTGGTCATGAGAGATTTGGAAAGAGTCAGACAGTTTAACTGATTCATCCACTAGTCATGAGCATACAAATTCAGATGAACAAAATTGAATATTGAGTTTCAAGAGATCAAGAAAACAATTTCTGCCATGTATCATGGCACATGACTTTAGTCGCAGCACGGTGGAGACAGAGCCAGGTTGATCTCTGTATGACTTCAAGATCAGCTTGATCTACATAGTGAGTTCTAGGATAACCAAAGCCATGTAGAGAGACCTTGTATGAAAAAAAAAGCCAAAAACAACAACAATAAAATGTACTTCCAAATTAAAGTTTTGAATTATATGACAAATGGATCCATATTTTGTGAGATATCAAGTTAGATAATTCAAATTTTTGATGGTGGTATTTGACCCTTTAGTAAAACTACAAATGTTTACTTCTTCATTTGGGATAATACCACTGACCTGGGCCTAAAACCTGTATGTACTGAGATATATAAACTGCCCCTAACGTAGATTCCAGGCAGAAATCCATCTGACCATTCCATTCTACACAGATGTGGCACAAGTTATGATCAATAACATCTTATAAATGTTTGTTTAAACTTGGGGCCAACAAACCTTTTCAATTTTCCCATCATATATCATATAATTAGTAAGCCCTTTCCCTTTAGGGCTGATTATATGTCCACAAAAAACGCCATGTATTTCCATCTGAAGTATTTTAGTTGAAAAGGTGCATTGTAAGTATATATATGTTACTACTTCCTAGATTCTAGTCATGCATCATAGTCACAAGAAAATGAATGATTCCAATTGTCCTTTTAAATATGACCTCCAACCAGCAAGGGTATGAATGAGTTACAGAGTCTCAGAAGTAACCAAGGGCTAAAAAAACCATGTAAGTTCTACTCTCTGATACTTAGCCTGGTTTGAAGATAAATACAATTGACAGAATTAATACATTAACTAGGTAGTTTTGAGTGCAAACTGGAACTGCCCAGAGGGTCTCAGAGCTCAGATTACTAGGCCTTTCCTAGTGGATTCTGACTCAAGTAGACTTGTGGAGTGACCTAATAATGAACATTTCTAATGTTTCTAAGTGGATGTGAGGCCACGGTCTAACGAGAGCCACTGAAAAGGAACAAGGGTACCTACAGGAGCAGAGGGAGGACTAGAGAACTTTTCCAATGGTTCCTGAAAACATCACCTAGTCTAGTGTTTCTTAACCTTCCTAATACGGAGACCCTTTACTATAATTCCTCATGTGGTGGTAACTCCCAATCAAAAACTAATTTTTGTTGCTACTTCATAGCTCTAATTTTGCTACTGTTATGAACTGTAATGTAAACGTGTGTGTGGTCTTAGGTAACCCATGTGAAAGCATGCTTGACAACCAAGAGGGTCATGACCCACAGGTTGAAAAACACCCATCAAGCTAGACTTTCAGAGATAACTCGCGGAAAACTTCTCAGCTTTGAGAAAGGTCTCCTTTCCTAGCAAAAATGTTCATTTCAATAAATTTCCCATTAATTTGTACACATCATAGTCATAGAGCTGGCTAACCCACCAAGTCTAAGCTGACTTCTTTTTTATGTGAATAGTGTGGACATACACACATTTACAGAGCATGACGAAAACTCAGTGCAATTTCAATGCTACCTGTAGAAAGACCACTTGAGCAGAAACTGCCGAGCAGCCTTCGGGAAGCTGGGCCTTCCTTCATAGGGCTTCAGCGCTTGCATCATCACATTGTCCAGCCAAGCAGCCCACTGCTCCAGAGTGCTCTGCTGCTGCAGGGTCATCTTGAAGTCTGTTTCTAGTCTCTGAACCATGTTGTCATCACACTGGCACACCCAGGAAGCCTGCTCCTAGGACAGGTCACAGATAGAAAGCAAAGTTCAACTCAGCAGCTTCCTACAGAGCATCATCACAGAACATACACAGGGTGTCACAGGGAGGACATCAACAGGGGACGCAAACACATCATGACCAGTACTTAATGAACTCAATGTATTTACCATCCTCAGGGCTTAGCGTCTTTCCCTACCTTTATGGGATGCAGTGTCTGACTAGGTGTTCTACTCTGGCCAGGCCTTGCGCAAGACCAGAACAGTTAATAAGGAAGACAGGTGTTTGGGCCAGCAGCACGGAACATCCTGTTTTCTCACTACTTCAAGGTTTTATCTACCCCATCAGATAAAAATTTAAAACCATTTTAGAAGATTTAGAGTAAGTCAGAGGAATAAATGGATTCAATAGGCCAAAAGTGGTCCCTAAAGATTAAAAGAAAAACAAACACTGAATGGTACTAGGTAGAAACATATGCTGTGTGAGTTTATGGATGGGGAACAGAAATCTCAAGGGTTATCAATTCAAACCAACAAATGCAAATTAATTCACAGAACTGAAAACAACAACAAAACCTCTTTTGAGAAAATGTAGACATGCTACCTGCCAAGAAACCTGATTACTGTAATTTTCCTTCTGCTTCTGGTTGGGAAGCTTCATATTTTGTAACAATAAAAATAGGAAATTTTAAAGTTACTTCTCAGTGATTGTCTAAGTTTTATGATACTTCTAGTGCTATACGGTATTTTAAGATTAAAAGAAAAATATCACTCAGGATTGAAATATAATTATTTGACAAGAAACTGCTTGGCAGATAATCAAAAGGCAAACGTGTGTGTGTGTGTGTGTGTGTGTGCGTGTGTGCGTGTGTTTGTGTGTGTGCCCAGTCCCTAACTTGCCAAACTTAGTTCAAGCAATTTATTAGGTCAGTGTGGGCTCTAGTTTCCTATGCAATAAATCAGACAAGTGAAAATTAATAAGAGTTTTTAAGTGGCATTCATTATAGTAATTTTAAGATAAGTGTCTTTGAAGGCATCTATAAAGCTCCAATATAAAACATAGACTACATGGATATTTTTATAAACAGTGTCTGTAGAGTTTATTCTATGTAAGCTCTGAGGTGAAGTTAATTCAAATTGAAATTTCAAATCAATGCATCCCTAATGCCATCTTTCCAGTGCTAACATCTCTGCTGATCCTACACACTTATCACATTAAAGGATCATTTAAGCTTAGACGTTTTAAAGGCAAACTGCATCTAAGTCATTCATTCTATTTCTCTGGGAAACCTCAGTTGCTTCCACATCTCAGCTGGTGATAGCAACTTCGAGACTTGTTTTTAGATGTTGCCTCTTTTTTTTAATTATTATTTTTATTGGTTATTTTGCTTATTTACATTTCAAATGTTATCCCCTTCCCGGAGGCTTCCTCTCCAACAACCACCATCCCACCCCTCTTCTCCCTGCCTCCAGAAGGGTGCTCTTCCATCCACCTGCCCACTCCCATAGATGTTGCCTCTTAAACAGCATTTGTAAATAGTTAAAATACACTAAAATGTGATCATAGAAAAATATCAACATAAAAAAGAAAAAAGACAATAAAAGAGTATGAGGGTAGGTCAAAACGTGAATATACCTACTCTTTAAGTTTTTCACATACAATATGTGCTCTATTTTTATGAATACATATTGCATATTTATATATACATTACTCATTTATTCGTGTTTATTTATGCTTATACATATGTAATTTTAACATGAATTAAATTAAGTATATAAATATAATAAATATCATACATTTTACTCAATATTCTGCTTATCAACAGTACCTACTATTCCGTGTAGACAAATATACAGCTGTATTTATTTGCTCATCAATAAACTTGTGTCACTGCATGAATACATTATTAAATAACCAATTCCATATAGCTAGCCATTTATTTGCTCTAATATTTTACTAGTATAAAGTTTGAATTAGCTATGTTGTTAACTACATTTTCTTATGCTTTCATTTATTTCTGTATAATATATTTATATAAGAACAGTTAAGATCTTTTAATAGTGTTAAATGGCTTTCAGACCCTGAGTACCCAGAGAAGTTTAGACATAACAGTAGTTACCAGGAGAAGGTTTTCCCCATTAGCATGTAAGTTTTTTTTAAAATACATTTGACTCTTTCTCTGTATATTGTACATCACTGCTAAATATGTGGACTGTATGCAGCATCCAGCCTCCAGAACCTTTTCATTGTGCAAATGAAGGAGCCTGCGCTCCATGTGAAGGGTGTGTCCTTGTTGGCCCTAGCTCTAGGATCAGGATCTTACTGATTTACAAGAAGGAATTTCCCTTCTTACCAAAAATTCCAACCCACTCTTTATGTGAAATTATTTTTGGCAAGGAAAGACAGTAATCTAAAACCTAATTGGAGAAATAAGACCACAGCTCAATAAGCCACTTTTCCCACCCTTTCATAATGTTCTGTTTCACTAGTCTATGGATCTCACAGTAACAATAGCTTACTCAGTAAGTAGTCCTTTAGACAGAAATTCAATTTCCTCAATTTTATAATGGAAAAAGCTGAAAACAAACACCTGAAGACATTCTTAACTTATATAAAAATAATATTCAACATGGTACATAGTAACAAAGTTCAAAATCACACTGTATCCTCAATAAATATTCAATGCTTAAGTTATCAGGTTAGACCACCAAAATCTACCTAATTTATAATTTACATAGAAATGCATCCACTTACACAGAACGTTTAGAAAACAATACCATTGTAAATCATTAATTAAGAAAGCAAGCCGATCAACATGCAATAGACTAAATGACTTGAATGCAAAGACATTTGCTGAGAAGAAGATGAAACAGGGAGAAGAATAAGTGCTTCTCCTGATGGAACGCCCATGCTCTTGACGTGCTCCAAAACTAATACACACAAATTGCTTCAAACCAAAGTGTCCTTAGTGCAAGAATTTTACTCGTTTATCAGCCTTACTGAGACTCATCTTAGAAGAGGCAGGGGCAGGTTTCAAGTGACAGGAAAAGGTCATGAGAGCGGGATGGGAAGCAGGGTACACTGGAGAAGCCTACCAAAGCTTGGAAGAAATAAAGATGCAAGGAAGGTGAAAATAATCTATACTCACTTGAGGATTTGTCAGAACGTACAAACAAATAAAGTGTAGGGTAAACTGAATGGCTCACCACTGCTATGAACCTCTGAAGAGAGGAAAAGTGTTCTGGGGGACGGATGCTTAAGTATGCAGTTTCCAGTTGTAATGGCTGCCATGATAGACACAACACACACACACACACACACACACACACACACACACACACACACACACACACACAACTTGACAGTTGACAAGGAAGGGAGAGAAGGAGTAGTCTCGAAGTTGCTGAGTAAGGATGAGTGGTAGATGTGCAGTTGACTACATACAAAGATGTCCTGAAGACAGCTGCTTCTAGCCAGTGAGTGGGCTCATTTTTATACATATTCAATTCAATACAAAAATAATGAAGCCATGTTTGAGAACTCACAAAAATATTAATACAATAACAGTTAATGCTTTTTTCATATATTAATTAAAATCATTCTTTATAAAAATTACTGTTACTGAGTTGAAATTAACCAACGTTGTCTTATTATTCTGACTTCAAGATTATTTTACCTCAGTTTTTATAAGGTAATTTTTAAACATATCTTTTTAAAATGAAGATTTGAAGCAAATATTAGTGTACTTCAAGATATAATTGCTTAATATGTTTGGTAAATGAGATAGTGTAAATCTATTTACACACATAGACCGTTTTATAAATACAAGACTGCTCTTGTAAAGGCTACATGACTGCATGCTTGTACATGCAAGTGTCTGTTTATATACATATAGTTGGTAGTAGATGGACAGATACATGGGAAAGAGACTGAAAAAATAGCTATCAGAAACATGAGCCTAATTCATTAAATGTCATAATGAACACAATTCATTGTACTATAAATGAATCAAGCTCAAATGGTTTTATGGAATAAATTTTAAATAATAAAGCCAGACATGATGTAGAGATTAAATTTCGTATTAATACAGTAATGATCTGGAAAGACAGACTGTACAATTCACCTACTTAAGGTAGACTTTTACTCAAAAGGAAGTCCCATACCCATTGTATCTGCTATTATAATACCCTAGCCCTATCCAGCCAGAAACCTATTTTCTGTTGCTAATGTCTATTCAGGCCATTTCATACAAATGGAAGCATGTAATGACTTTCCTTCATCATGTTTCCAAGGCTCAATCAAATCTTAATTTCTTTCCATTGCTCAGCAGTGGTCCATTGTATGAATAAAACACATGTTCATTTATTTGTTAATGACCACCTGGGCTGTCTCATCTGAACCATGATGCTATGAACACTGAAGGATACCATGAACATTGAGTTATCTCTAGTCTGAGGAGATCATACAAGGTTGGATGATCAGAAAAACTGTTTTGGAGCATTTTTAGAGTACAGATTTTAGGGATAATTATGTGGTAAACTCTATTAAATACAAAAACATCTGAGCCTTCCAGTGCAAGCATTTTAGTCAAGGACTGGTCAACTTGTGTGGCCATGTTTCTCTTTCTTATAGCTATTTGCTGAGCCCTGGACTGCTCAGGCATATGGTAATGTATATTTATCTCTTTGAGGAAATGCTAGCGTCTCAGTGGTTGTGGCTTTTACATTCTCATCAACAGCTTATGAAGTGCTAATTTCTCCAGTTCTCCAGGGACCAAAAACTTAGATTTTATATCTTCAACCACATCCATTTCAGTGTTCATAAATATTATTTACTCATGGTTTAAACTCCTGTTCCCCTGGTAGCCAATGCTGAGAATCCCTTCCTATGTTTACTAGGCACTTGTCTATTGCCATTTTAAAATCAAGTGGCTTTTTATTAATGGGTTTCAGAGTAGTAAACACACACACACACACACACACACACACACACACACACACACACAATTATATATAATGTATAGGATACTTGTAGTGAGAATTTTGGTCTCTTTAAAAACACAGAAATATTATAGGAATGTTTTTGTTTTAATCCCAAGTGTGGGATATGGGCTGCTTCAGATTGTGCACAGCAGCTGACTATGATTTGTCTTTTGTGATTTTGCTAGCTGCAGATAGTTTCTGCAAGTGTATAACATTGGAATATCTGGGGACTCTTGAAAGGGTATAGAAATGCTAGAGCATCAAGAGGGGCTGTAGTCTCTGTAGCTCCTCCTGCTGCTGCTGGTTGCCGTTGTTGCCTTTTGTCAAGTGGTCGTGTGTAAAGAGAGGGGAAGAAATTGGATATCCTGAAGACAAGATCAAATTTGCTCCAAGGAACTTAACCCCCTCCTAATCAGCAGGAAGGAAGTAGTCTACGGATCTCCTCAGCACTTTTCCCTTCTATCCTTTTTCTCTCCTAGTATCAGGGGTTGAAAGGGAGGAAGAAGGGGGATGGTGAAGGGGGGAAGAAGGAAAGAACCCACAAAGTAGCCAAAAGTCAGGCTATTTGAATTTCTGACATTCTTTGCATTTTTAAAATATTCATTATATAGTCTCTTTTTAATTCCAAAAGTTTTAAATTTGGATTGTGTTTAATTATGCTTTTTTTTTTTTCTTTACTTTGTTGGTTTTACTTTAGGTTAGAAGTGTTGTCATTTTAAAAGTAACAACTAATTTTGCTACTTTAGTATCATAAATAAAATATTTGTTAGACTTTTGCATGGAGCCTACATTATTCATTTCCAAGCATAAAATACAGAGCAACTGGTGTTAGAAAATATATTTCATGTGAACTAAACATCCAAACTTACTGCAGTTAATTCTTTAAGTGAGAGAATTTTCTCATGTATCTGCAATATACTCTGTAATAGAGATGCTTAGTTTTTCAAGGTGGGTTACTATAGTAACAGAAGTACCTGCTTGAATGCTTACAAATCACTATTTAAACAACCTAAGGTAGTTGTTATATCCTGGAAAATGAAACAAGAGCAGCCAAGCAGTTTTTCAGATTCTCACAGACATAGACTAGCCTAATATTTTTTTGTCAGATTTCAATGACTCTGATCTTGATTATCTGTTTAACTTCTTGGCAAACCTGGATGTATTCTGTTGCCTACTTTACCCACAAAACAAATGGGGTCAATGAAGCTCTGTCTGGGTGAAACTCTAGCTTTGTAGAAACTGTGAACACACAGTGCCAGTGCACAGTCGGATGGTCCTGGTTTAGAACATTGTCACCATTCTTTAAGAGACAGGATATGCAGGGAGGCAGAGTACCTGGACATTGGCAAAGTCAACGCGGTTGAGGTCACTGAGCATCTGGTTGATCTGGGAAGTGTTCTGAAGCACTGCGCGGGCTGCCTGGGCCAGGTGATTGAGCGATGTGTATCTTCGCAGAGTCTGAGCAAAGGCACTTACAGCGGCAACCTATAGAAACCCAAGCAAGCTGGGGTGGGCTGTCTTTTTTTTTGTTGTTGTTCTTCTTCCTCCCCAACCTATCTCCTTTCTCTCATAAAAGAAACTACTACAATCTCCAAATCTCATTTTACTTCAGTCAACTTTAACAGTTTTCCTTAGATATATTTCAAATTAATTTGGTAATAGTTAACTTGTAAATTATATACCATTTCAGATTCTTAAACAAAGAATTAGTTTTGAGTGAAGTGAGGTCAACACTAAAACAAACTCCCATATTTTCTGACATCTGAGTGCAGCAATAATTAAGCCAGTCTTGGAAGATAATTACCAAACAACAACAAGAAATTACATTGTTTAAAAAAGTAGAAAAATGTTTGCTTTCTTTTCCTCCCCCACTCTTTTTAGGAAAACTAACAATTAGACAAGTATGAACATTTCTTTTTATTTGGAAAAGCAAACGATAATTTGAAAAAACACTTTTCAGAGCAGTGTCATTCACATCTACCATTATGAGTTCATTTACACCACTAGTTTACAAGTTGGTAGACTTGATGGTGAAATAAATAAGTTCAAAGGTGTCATGACCTAATCCACATTTATCTCTCAAAAACCTCCTCTCCATTTTCCTCCATGCCCTAGATGACAAGCACTCAAGCTCACAGGACGATTTAATCAAGGGTGGGCATTGTTAGGAGACCAAAGGACAAACCACAGTGGTCAGAGCGCTCACTCCTCAAAAACTGCGTTCTTCTCTGTTCTAAGGCTACAGGTGGGGAAACACGGAAAGACGTTTCCTAATGCTGTGAACGTCAGCCCTTACACTTGCTGGTGACTTCTCATTATTGCTAGCTGTGATGTGCTTAATCATTAGCTTAGTCAACTCTGTTAGCATGCTTAGAAATCAATTCAGTCATTCCATACACTCTTTCCATAGACTTTTTTTCTTTTCTTTCTTCTCTACAACTATTATAATGGATTGAACCCAGAACATTATGCATACTGGTCAAATGTTCTACTGCCCTAGCTGGTCATCCATCACTTTCTGAATGAGACTAAATGAGCTAGTCTATGTTGAAAAGTACCAAAGATAATGGAAAAAAAAACACTAAATGAATACCTAGTTTTCATGATCTCATAGAAATATTAGATGCATAGTAGGTATGACTTGAGTCTTTCAAAATATGCCAGAAACCTTAACATATTTATAGTATTTTATGGGTATATAAGCATATATTTGAAGAACTAGTTGGTTGAGTAGAATAATTGGTTGACACTGTAGAGGAGACTACTTTGAAAATGAGATATATTAGGACTGTATGGAATACTCAAGCAAGCTTATATACACTTGTAGAGAACATGGTTCTCTGGTTTATATACATACACACACACACACACACACACAGACACCAGGCAGCAGGTTAAGTGCCTCATACATATATTACATGGTTCAACTACCATCTCAACATGGTATATTTTAGAGGGGTTAAGTGGCTTGTGTAAGACTGTACAGATTGGAACCCAGGCATTTAAGTGCTATCACCACTCACTAGACAGCTCTTTCCTCAGTCGGGGTAAACTGTCTCATTGACAGAAAGTTCGGCAGGAAAACAACTGCATATATGCAACGGCAGAAGAGCAGAAGCTGTGCTCTGCAGTGGTAACCATTCAGGTTAAACCTAAAACTCAGCAAGGTGGACAATACTGCAGGCAAGCTGCTGGGGCATTCATTTTGATAATAGTGCGAAGAGTGTGATTGTAGCAATTTGAGGTATTATTTTAGGAATACAACAGATTTTGAAAGTAAAGATATACTCTTGGAGTCTAATCTTGGAAACAGCTACCTAACCAAAAGCCACAAATGTGATTTTTGGGGGACAGCAAAATCAAAGTATTGCCTCTGTCCAATCTTGCCACAGGCATATGCCAGAAAGGGATAATGTAGAATCTGGAATCCTCAAGGCATGAGTAACAGCTCTGAACGACAGAATCCATATGCTAGTTCTGCATAATATTCTGTGTTATTTATGTATAAAGATTAGTTACGAGAAAATTATTGAAGAAATAGTTCCTTAAGCAAGTGTAAACACACACATGCACACACACACACAAAGGACATAACCATACCTTGGTTTGAATCATTCTCTGTGGAATATTGTTCATGGCATTTGAAAGCCAACCTTCTAGGCTTTTTGCGAAATTTCGAATGGCTTGGGTCAAGGCACCTGAATGACAGAAAAAGAAAAGTAGAACAATAAAGATATGCAATACCATTCATTTTAAACTGGAACAAGAGAAATATGTTTATGCTACTTTAATAGCACATAGAAAAATTTCTATTATCTTCACTGATTAAAAAGTAACATAATTTCTAATTTCTTAGTGCGTCTCAAAATACTAGACTCGGCTTTTAGAACTCCCCTGTTCTCAGACACTGATGCCGCCTGCTGGAAAGGAAGACATCAGAACTTGGTGCTCATGCTCATATACCAGTTGTGAATAGACTTGATGGAGGATTTCTGCCTTGGACAAAACTGCAGCAAGAGTTTTGTGATCAAGACTAAGAATTTGCTTTGTAAATTTTCCATTTTGGTCCCCAAATCAACCTTATTTTATCTTGTTGGTTAAAATGAAACACAGTGCAAAATATTATTTTTGTCTCTATGTATGATGTTTTACCATAAAGCCTATGAATTGGAGTATTTATTTGTTGAAAATAGAACAAAATGTATAATTGTCTCAACAAAAGTTTCAGATTACTATTTGAATTTCACATGGTAGGTAGAGCTAAAGTGTAATACAATTGCTGTCACAGGAGCAATGTTACTAAGATATTACCAAGACAGCCAACCCTATTGTGTTAAAAGCCTAAAATAGGGACAGGTCCCACGACAGAACTTTATAGTGGCCGTGAAGTGTCCAGAAGTGCCTTCAGTTATCACTGCTAGCCATATTACAAGGGATCTGCTCACTGTGTCATTTAGTCAATGGTGCTTAAATTCCTTGGTGCCTAGGGTTACATGCTGTGGGGAATAGATTTGGGTATTTAATGTTTAAAGCACCCATAACACAAGCTAATCTCTGTAGGTTCCATACTATCTGGTAGCTATGCAGATCTGTGGTAGACCATGGGAAAGAAGCCTATTTTGGCTATCTGCCCCCAAGAATCTAAAGCAGGACCAAAGTCCTGGGCTTTCCTTTCTATGCTGAAGTGCACTCTATCTTCTGCCAAAATAGATTTTAGAGTGCATTTAGACTATTCAAATTACTCACAACAGATATAAGATTTAATACCCCAATAATAACCAACTGACTCTTTGTTGTTTAGCTGGATAGTAGAGATTGAAATTGCCTAAATATTGATTAGGAAAGAATGCATACTTGAACTGGAAATTTCTTGAGAGGCAATCTCTTGGAATCTCTAAAGCGCCCCATCTTAACTAGGAGAGAAAAAAGAAAGAAGCGTGTCTCTCTGTCATTTCACGTCCTAGAGTCATGGAGTGCAGGTGTGAACGGAAAGGAAAAGAGTGACAAGCATTAACGGCCTTTCTGAAACTCAGTACAGTTTTGTTTAAGGTTCAATATGGCAATCTACATTTTACATTTGTTCTCTAATTAGTATAACAATGACTTAATTTGAAAAAGACCCCCATAACTTCTAACGTCATTTTAAAGCATTTCATAATGCCCTCTTTTAGACAAACTTGATGGCAGGAGATTATAAGATAAAAAGTACATTGGGCATATTAAAAAGTTCAGGTATTTACTTATTGTTTAACTAAATGATGGGCAGCTGGAAATATAATACAGTGTTACCAGTTGAGTTCTTATTCAATAATTCACACTTAATTTCCTTTTTCCGTGTTTCGGGTGAATGTATTTTAGAATATGGCGCCTTCAGGCTGACTTTAAATTAGTATGATGTGCAGACTTTTTAGCTAAAAAAAGAAATCCCATCTGGACAGAAAATGGTAGAGTGAAGCACTAGTAGCCAAGAAATACAATTTTTAAAAATAAAATTAAGTTTCTTCTCTCTGTAGGGATTCATATAAAATCAGAATTGTGCAGACTGATTCTGACAGCTTCTAAAGACTCAGAAATGGATGGTTTGGTATTTAAAAATCTATTCCAAAGCTGAGCTGCCTCAGCCTGCTCAAGATCAGTATTAAAATGTACCTCACCCAGCAACAGCTATCTTCATTGTATTTTACGCAATACATTGTTGAGCCTTACTGTAAAATGGAAATTGAATTCCCCAAATTTCTTTTGTAGAGTAGTACATTAATATATCTTGTAATTTCAGAGAAATAAAACGATTTCACTTTCCAGTGAGTTGTAGAGACAAATTCTTTGATAGAATAACAGGTTTTTCTAATCACATTTTTCAAAAGACAAAGGGCAAGTGTATCATATACTTAATTCTAAGGTTTAAAGTAAACTAAAACTGATGAATAACTTAAATTTGGGAACTGCTAAATTCTTAAGATGCTAAGACAAAAGCACACAATTTCTGAATTGTTTAATTAATATTGATGCTACTGACTTGCCTCGGAAAGCAAAGCACTCGCTAACATCCCTTCTTGTATCTCCTGAGAGAAACTGTATGTTGGTAGCCAGATGTCATAGGCTAATGAGCTAGCCTATGCAACATCTTTTAAACATCTCTAGAGACTAACACTTGGAGCACAGCGGGCAGGAGAGTAGGGGGAAAAAATCAAATTCTAGAACAAAAACCAGTGGAAATTGCCAAAGTGAAATTTTCTATGACAATATCAATTTCTATCAAACTTTTAGTTGGGTAACCTGGTGTGTTTAGTGTGAAACACATTAGTAATTTATAAAGTGTTAAGATAATGCCAGTGGGATTTCTTTTGTTTCTTTTGTTTCTTTTTTTTTTTTACTTTCTCCTCCATATATTAATGTAGATTGACTGGTATAATATATAAATGTGTATAAGCATCTCTTTTTAAGGTAGTGAATGTGTAAAAGAATTTACACCTTTCACTGGGTCTTTGCCTTTGTAAATACAAACACACAAATGTTAACATCTTCCGCTTTCCTTCCACTAAAGCCTATTTATATATTTTCCACAATAACATAACAAATAATTGGTGAATAGCATATTTAATGTACATAGCTGCCAATGTCATGAGCAAAAAGACTGCTTTTATTTTATTAATGTCAGAGTGGAAAGAATCCCATTTCTTTAAAAGTTCAGGTTACTAGTAAGGCTCATTGAATGTAGGTGTAACATAGTGCCAACTACTTCTAACAATATGTGTAGTAGCATTTACATCTACAATTACAGAAGAACTCTCTGTTTGTTACAAAGTGATTACTGAAAAAGTTATGCGTGATCTACGCAGTTTCCAGTCACTTCATGGTGGGTGCACTGCTTGTGCAGTTATTATTTTTTCCTCAAATCCTAGTCAACCTTGAGCGTTAACGGAAACTGAGTTTGTAGTTCTGAAGATGACACAGGTGAGAGAGTATGTGTTTTTATACAGGATTTGAACTCTACTTGAAACCACAATCAACTCTTTTCAAATGCTAGGCAACAATGAAAGGGAATGGTCTGCAATTAGAGGTCTGAGTATTTTTTGGCTATATGCAGAGGACTTTAGTCTTGAGTAGAATAATTCTGCATGGTCGACTAGATTCTCAGTGTTCTTGCAATTAGTTTATTAAAGGTGTCATAACTGTAGCTTAGCTTTTAAAAATAATATTGGAAAAGACTGGAAGATAGGTCAGTTCCCCTTCACTGCAATGTCACTCTAAGCTTCTTACATGCAATATTCTATATGCTGTATGGTTTTTATTTGACAAATTTAAATAAAATTAGGATCACTCCTGATTGCAACATCAATCCCCAAAATTTCTTGGGTGGTATGTATGAGAACAAAAGCATCCGTAGTTGTCTCCATTTAACTTACTAGGAATGGGTCTAAGGACGTCGGGGATGAGAATCTCCACCAAAGCCTGGTACATCCCATGGTCACAGTTACACATCCATTTCAGGATAGACTCATGTTTGCACAGAGTTATCAGCTTTGCTTTCGGAAGTCGACTTTCTATTTCACTCAGATTGCTGGTGTGAATAAATGTTGCAAATGAATAGATGGCAAATGAGGATAAAACAGAAAATGGACTTTAAAAATAATTTATCAAATATTACTGAGGTTAGAACTATACCATCATTGCACTGGTGTCATATGGCTGGATATATATGGATGTATATATACAAACGCACCCCCAGGGCTACTTATGTACATTAATATTTTCTTATGGTCTGAGAGGCAGATAGGATAGTAGTCCATTAGCGTGACATAGAGCTAATAGTCCCCAAATCACTAAGATGGGAGCCGCACATATTAAAATCTCAGGCGAGCAGTCTGGCTTATTAGATTTGGTCAAAGCGTCAGTCTACTCAGTGTTATCAGGTGACGTTCACAACTGGTATACATACACATCTCTAGCTCATTAGCAGCGACATCTACTTCATCGTGAAAATAAATCAGAAAGGCCTATTGATTCTGACCTTGATTCCGTGATGGTAGTGCCGTCGGCTGGAGTAGATGGGGAATAGCGCCAGAATGTTTGCCACAGTTTTTCTATCAGGCTAAACTGAAGATTCACAACAACGTCCAGTATTGCCTAGAAACAAAATGACCAAACCATAATACTTCCTTTACTTCTCCTGGTCTTTTACTTTACCATAAGCTTTTTTCTGCTAAGGTGGCTATACTTCCTATGGGATATAAATCATCCCATATGTATTTGACCCTTTTCAGGACTGATACCTGGTTTGCAGTGATTTACACTATCCACATTTGTCTCCTGAATCTTAGAAATCTGGCCACTCCAAAAAGCAATGTCTAATGATAAAAAGCACCAAAGACACACTGCATATTCAAGACTTTGTAAGATACAAAGGACAGACAATACCTAACTAGCTATTACATTAATTTCATATTGAAATGACAACATATTGCATTTTGGAGATATAGTAAAACAATATAAAAATCAAGTAATAATTTGGTCAATCATTTACATTCTGAAATACTAACAGCATTATATTCCAATGTTTCAGTAACAGAAGAACTAAAAATAAGGAGTGATGATTTGCCTGTATAGTGTGTTCTTGTTGACATGAAAATAGATTAAAATTTAAATACTCCAAAACAAAAGTGCAAACACTACCTACTAATGTTTATATTGCTTCCATGCTGAAATAACATACTGTATATTTCAGGTTGTTTGGTGGTTTGTGTGATGTCTCCCAGTATTCTTGGGCATTTGAATATTTAGTCCTCAATTGGCAGCACTATTTAGGGAAGCTTAGGAGGTGTGGCCTTCCTGGAGGACATATGTCACTGAAGGCAGACTTTGAGACTTTAAAGACTTGTGCTATTTCAAGTTCTCTGTGTTCTGTGCTCATGATTCAAGATATGAACCTTTAGCTTCTTGTTCATGCTGCCCCGCCTCTGCTAGCTGCCATGTCTCCCTGCCATGACAGTCCCCTTGGAGACCATAAACCAAATAAATTCTTCTCTAAGTTTCTAAGTCATGGTGTTGTATTGCATCAATAGAAAAACAAACAAACAAACAAACAAACAAAACAACCCAGTTATGTAATCAACTGGATTTAAAAGTTAATATTTTGTTCTTATTCTTTTCATTTTCGGTGATGCAAATTGAATCTCAAATATAGAAAAGGTGATACAATCATTGATAAATGGTTTATGTATTGCATCCCTTTAATGCCGTGTAACATTTCAAAGGCTTGGGAAAAGAAGTGAAAATTAATAATCTGTTTATAATCTTCATATTCAATTTTGAAATCACAAGATATAACATTAAAAACCTATTAAATGTGAAAGTAATTAATATCTTATCTTGCTTCCATGTTACATTCCATATCTAATCCAAGGTAATGTAATCAGTACATTCCACACAAACATGCCCACAGGCTAACCTGATCTAAATAATCCCTCATTGAGACTCTCATCCAGGATCATTCTAGAGAACTTGACAAGTTGACAGCTGAAACTGTTATACACACACACACACACACACACACACACACACACACACACACACATCACTACCTACTCCAGACCAGGAAGGACAAAGTATTCCAAACATCTGTGTTCTTAGGTGGATAACCACTGGCCATCCAAGAAAGCAGAGGTTAAGAGTGGTCAGATACTCAAGTGTGGAAGATGGGGGATAAGGTTGAGCTAAGTCTTCCAAGGCTGTGGATCATGGGTCCTCACCAGGCAGAGGTAACATAAACAGGAGTCAAGAGGCCTCCATGCACTGACATCTTTCTGGGATGAAAAGGGATATCCACAGAGCTATATTTGGCTATATAATAACTTTTAATCCCCCCGAGAGCATACAATTTTACTTATACTCCTTTATATATATAAAATCAGCTTTAATTATGGTTTTCTAACTGTGGGGTCCTTGCCTTGAGTTTTAATTCAAATTTAGTTTCCAGAACTATTTTCTAGGTGTATCAACTTTCTGTTTTCTTCTATTGATGATGTTAGTAACTGTAATTCCCTCTACTAACTTTTGATGAGCACACTTAATTTCATTCTGCCACTGAAACCACTTTGTAATAGAACCTTCAGATAACAACAAACATGGAGTCAAAGAAAATTTAATTCTGTGATTATGCTGAATGTTAAAAGGCCGAAGTGTAAGCAGTGTGAGTCAGTAAAATGGGTTTGATCCCATCAATAACTGAGAACTAAGAAGAATCCCATCAGGATTTATGAAAGTGCCCAGAAGGCAGAGAAAATGGGGATAACCTAGGGCCCATCTGAGTTTTTAGGAAAAAGTAAAATGTAACATCATAATTCTAGTGTATGTGTCACGCGTGATGCTCGGGCCTTGAAGAATATGCTAGAGAACACGCTCAGGCTAACTCAGACATTAAGCATGGGTGCGGGAGACATGTTCTGAGAACTAGCAGGAAATGCTATACATTGTCACATAGTGAAAACGAAGTAATCTAAATATAAAACCTTCAGTAAGATTAAAAAGAAAAAAAAAACACCCCAAAAAACCAAAACACAAAACACAAAACAAGGCCTGCTCTGAAAACAAAGTAAACACATGGAAAAATCAAAACCTCCAGAAGGAAATTCTTACAACTGCAGCTTAGGCATGTTCCATGAGATGTCTTTAAAAATACCTTAATAAACATATTACAAGAATTCCAAATAGCATAATAATTCTTCCTTAAAAAATAAATCATAGAAGATATGAAGTGAAATATGGCAAAAATTAGTATGCTCTAATTATTTGCCAATGACCTTGGAAATGGTAACAACACCAGCCTCATCCAAGGCAGCTTTGTAAGTGACTAAACTATGATTATTTTCCAAATATTTAGGCAAACAGAAATTAAAATAGTCTATATTCTACTGGTTTATGGCAAATGACTACAGGATTCAATCTGAGATCCAGGCAGCTTTATTTAAAATTTTGACATGTAACAGAAAATAAAATTAGAATTTTGTTTTCTAAGTCCACCACTCTGTTCCATGAGAGATGGCAGGGTTCATTGTGTGGACTGTCATATACTACATAGAAAAATGATGAGAGCCCCTATGTCGTCATATGTATATTTATTCATTACAACAAGAATTTTCATGAAAATTTTATAATTTAAAGACTATTTCAATCTTTTTGGAGGAGTCTGTTGCTTAGAATGATCTCACTGTACACTCCTTAGCAATGTAAATAATTATACTCCAATTTATACGCCGAATAAATATGAGTCACTCAAAACCTCTGAATTATATTTTTATAAGCTAATAAGCTACTTACAGTCAGTTTAATCTGAATGCAGATAACTGAGGAGTTGTTTAAAGAATCTTCAAATCATTCTCACTGAATATAACAGTTGTGAGATTTTTCTCACATATATAAAAATGACGTAGAAACACCCCAATACTCAAAGAAATATCAATGGGGGATGAATACCAGCTGGCTTATATCATGTCAGAAGTGCTGGAAATAAGTAAGGTGAGATGGAGAACACTCAATTCAGCAAGATGTTGATAAGAAGAGGACTTGTCCTAGAATGTCAATAACCTAGCATCTCTGACAAGCACTTGGGTTCACTCAAGCAATCTTATTTCTGGACCAAGGGGGGAAAAATCTATACATGCTTTAAACTGAAACTTCTTATTTTATCCTTCACTGTCAACTGTCAGGAGGAATTGACTAGAAACCACAGGCTACTCTGTAATTTGCAGGCAGATCTTACAAATCTACTAGGATAAAGCTACTTAAAATTTAAAACCACTTAAGAGACCTCTATGCAACATATTAGCTCCTTTCTACCAGGTGAATTCAAGATACACTGATGTACTAGAATGGAGAAAGCCCTCCTCCTAGACAATGACACAGATCTGATGACTGAGAGAGCAGGAGTAGAGTTATAAACCACCAAGAAAACCCTAAGTAACCCTCAAGCAATCTATGTGTGTTTTAAGCAACATTTCTTATTTCACCATTCACTGTCAACGCACAGAGGGATTTTCTAGAAATCACTGGGTAATCCTTAAATTGCAGGCACATCACAAATGCGCCTAAGATAAAGATACTTGCATTCTAAAGTCAGTCTAAAGAATCCACCCCCCCCAAGAGAAGACCAAAAGCACGTATTAAATATTTTTACATTGTTTTTAATAGAACCACACATTTGTGGTATTCAAAAGGGTCCACTGAAAGACTGACTCTCCTAAACATGATGTTGTAAAGTTCTTCATTAGTTACTTCTTCATTACTGTGATGAAACACCACGATCAAGACACTTTACAGAAGAAAGTTCATTTGGGCTTATGGTTCCAGAGGGTTAGAGCCCATAATAGTGGAACAAAGGCATGGTGGCAGGAGCAATAAGAAAAGGGCTCATTTTGAATTGCCTGCACAAAACAGAAAGAGCAAACAAAAAATAGTGGGGGCCTTTGAACTCTTAAGGCCCATCTCCAGTGACATTCATTCCCCATGAAGACTACACCTCCTAAGCTTCCCCAAATAGCAGCACTAACTGGGACAAAGGATTCAAATACACAAGAGTACAGGGCACATCACTCAAACTATATTCACTTTCTGACCCTCATATTAGCATAGCCATATCATAAAGCAAAATACATTTAGTTGAATTTTTAAAGTTCTCATAGTTTTTCAGTCACAACAGTGCTCAAAAGTTCAAGCCCAGAGTTTCTTCTGAGATTCAAAGCAATCTCTTAATTGTAATCCCTTGTAAAATCAAAATCACACACTTCTAACATATACGGGCACAGAATATATATCACTATTCCAAGAGGCAAAATGGGCAATAGCAAGATAATACTGTATCAAAACATGACTGAAAAATGGCACGGCAAACATCAAAC
Organism: Mus musculus; assembly: GCF_000001635.26. NCBI lineage: Eukaryota > Metazoa > Chordata > Mammalia > Rodentia > Muridae > Mus > Mus musculus. The sequence goes on from NC_000085.6 coordinate 27,811,675, forward strand.
TCTCTGATGTCACTAACTAATGTCAATAGGCTTAGATATCTTTGCACCTCCAATTCTATTGCTTGTGTCCTCTCTTGAGCTGGTTCCACACTTCAAGTGCAGCTCTCCTTGGCAGGTGTCTCATGAACCTGCCATTTCCAACATTTTAGGGTCTCCACTCTAAGGCACCGTTCGTTTATAGTTTCAAACAATGGCCTTTCAGGTCCCTTCCCTCTCAGAACTTCTAGGTAGGGACTGCCTCGTTTACTTGGCCTCGTCAGCTCTGTGAAAACAGAGTAAGATTCCACAACGTCTCCATCTTTCATGACATCACAAGCCACCCCCACAAGGCCAACATTGAAAAGTTAGGCTGCTGGCTCAGGATATACCCTGACCCCTTGATTTGCATTGGCAGCAGCTTTTGACAGAGGTTGCTTTCCAGGAGCCCAAGAAAACACCTTATGCTTTTTGGATAAGTTGTAGCTTAGCTGGATGAGTTCTTGCTCTGAGAGCACCTTCCCTTTATTGGATTGTAGATCTGACTATCCTAAAGGGTGGAATCTCCTTAATAATTGCAGTCTCTCTGTATAAGCCTTGTCAACAACACTAAGCTTATTAGTATTCTTTGGTCTCTGCATTTTGTATTTCTTTCTGCACCTTTTGTTCTTTCTCATTTTAGACCTGTTAGGAGTGATTACAAATAAATAAGAGATTCAGTTGATATTGTGATGTGTGGCAATCTCCTCTGCTAATAAAATGAGTTCCTTACTTTTAAATCTAGCCTCAGGCAAGTTCTTAGGGCATGGGCAGAAAGCAGCCAATTCTTTGCCTAAATATCACAGAACAATCTATAGTTCACTTGCTGATATTGTTACACTCTGAAGCCTCTTTAGCTAGGCCATGACAGTCCACACAGCTCTCAGCACTGCTTTAACCAGTTTTCTTACCCAAAGTTCCATAGTTTTCATGTTCTTCCAGAAAACAACATGGTCAGATTCTTCACAGCAATACCCTACTCTCTGGAACCAATTTCTGTATTAGTTACTTTTCTGTTGTGGTTCAACACCATAATCAAGACACTTATAGAAGAAAGAGTTTATTTGGGATAGTGGTTCCAGATGATTAGTCCCACAGTATGGAGCCCCACAGTATGGAATCAGGAGTAGAAAGTGAAGAGTTCACAACTTGAACCATAGTCACAAAGCAGAAGGCACAAACTTGAAATGGCACAAATATTTAAACTCTCCAAGCCCACAGGCAGTGACATACTAATAAGGCCACAATTTCTAGGATTCCCTAAAAAAACCACTGCCCACTTGGACAAAGTGTTTAGGTACCCAAGAGTATGGAGTGATTTAAACCACCACAGATATTGTTAACATTTTCTTATTCTTTCTTATGGAGATATTTATGTAAGGTCTCTTTCACTTAAAGGCCAACATGTTATATGAGTATTCTGCATTTTTCCTTTTGCTTTAATATTAAACCCTAGAGCTCACCTCATTTTAGATAATTTATTGTTTTCAATCCTATCAGCATATAATAATTTGACATATAGGTTATAGTAGACTTATTGAAGCTATAAGCGATCTCTTTGATCAAAAGAATAATGCAATATACCCTTGTACATTTGACGTGTTACCCATATGTAAGTATTTCTGTAGGACAGAGACCGAGAAGTAGAATTGCTGTAGTAAGAGATATAATGATCAGTTTTAGAGAATAAAATGGGTTCTAACTCTCACTCACCCTTCACTTTCCACTGAGACAAGAAAGAAGAAGGATTTTTATTAGTGTTCAAAGAAATGCTCAAAATAGCTAGTAGAACTACTCTGTTCTCTAGGGAAAAAAACTTGATTATTTTGTCTTAACAAGTTATGTGGCAAAACTTAGCATGTGCTCAGACTACACTTGAAAGTCTTACCTCACAGTGCTCTCGATAAAGACTCTGCAGTGACTTGATATCCTCAAAGGTAGTACCATCTGGCAGAGAAGAGATTTCAACTTCTCCAAACTCTGGAAGTGCTCGAGATGCATCTGTTACCATGACAACACAACAGAAAAAAAGCTATTGTGGATGGTGTCAATTACAGATTAATGAGGGAAAATTTCAGAAGACTAAAAGGAAAGAAAATGCGGAGACCAGAGGGCCAAAGATCACTGACTTTCAAGCTAATATTTTCTAGCCAGACTTAGAAACATTTTCAGCATATGATGGAAGAATGAATGGAGTATACTTATGAATTTTGTATTAACTAAGCTTTACACTAATTAAAATGGGCATTGTATAGGCTCTTAGGAAAAGAAAAACCACCTGAGCTTGCCAGTAGGAATTTTAGTTATTTTTATTATTATGCTATCCAACTACATAAAAATAAACATAGCCTTAAACTTATTATGTTCATCTTTTAAATAATCATAAGATGAAAGCTATAAAACTAAACAGCCCAAAGTACAAAAATAGCATTAAATTAAGAACATTAATTTGATGTGATGGATGATACTATCCTGTAATCAAATTATGTCTCACAACATGAACATGGTGTCGATGACTGTAGCACAAGTCTCTTGAGGATCACATTTACACCAGCCTCTGCTTTCTGGTGGCTACCTTCCCCAACACACGCCTGTATTCAAATCACTAGGACACTTGCTGTTGCTCATTTAGCCCTCTCTTGATGACAATGTAATTTACAAGCACATACTCTTTCTCTTTTCTCATTAGCCCTAGACAATTGGAAATGTACTTGGTATGTTCTTTACCATAAATTCAAAATTAAATGAAGAATGGTATTCATTCATAAGCTCTAGGAAATAAATATAAAATGTTTTACATTCTTTGAATACCAAAGCTGAATTATAACTACAAAATAAAAAAGTAATATTGTTTAAAGCTCAATGGTCAAATATATTATATCTGAGCACTTTGGTTTAGAAAATGCTGCCTTAACAGTTTCAGGCTCAGAAGTTTTCTAACCTGAAAGTCTAATCCAGCTATTTCTGTTGGCAATTCACATACACACACACACCATGCGTGCTTGCACACACACACACACACATACACACACACACACGCACATACATGCACGCAGACACACATGCATACATACATACAAAGACACACATGCACACATACATACATACAGACACATATACAAGCACACACAGACAACACATATGTGCACATAGATACACAAACACATACACACACATATGTATACACATACACTCTGAAAGCAACTCTTTATCTTGACCCAGGGTTTGGAGATTATGTATTCTCATCTATATAATAGCTGCCAATTGAACTTCCACTTTTGTTCCTTGGGCTCTAGCATAAATATTCAAATGTTCAAGTTCTACTTGTAAACACTTTCAGGAACAAGAAATGTATATTATTTCTATAAAATTATAAACATAGGAAGCACTGCAATTAATTTTAAAAGAATAAAATATTTTAACTTTATAACTTTTTGAATTTAACATATGGATATGCAACTTTGTGTGCAGGAAATGAGAATTCTTTTGGATTTGACATTACTTCTAAAGTACACAACATGATTTTGATCACAAAAGCCAACTGTAATATAAACTCTTGAAAACACTTGATTTTAACACACTGAGATTTTAAGGCAGATGCATTCAAGATTCCATATAGCTTAATATTTCAAAAGAGATGAACCAGAACTATCATTTAACGTCATAGTTTCAGCACCAAATCACCTCCCCCTTTATGTGGAGTTAACATCTGACAACATTCTACTTGGAAAAGAGACTACTATTTTTCTCTTCAAAATCCTAATAGCAACTAATACGCATTACACCTTAACATACCTAAAAACTGTTGATGATGTTGACTTTGGGCAATTACAGTTTGCTCAACAGATGTGCCTGTCTGTTGGCCACTTCCTGTGAAACCATCTGCAACCCCATCCACTTTCTGCATAGGCTTGTACCTAAAAATATTAGACGGGAAACAAACAAACAAACAAACCAAATTATTCCTTGCTTTATTACACTACCCAATCTTTTAAGGCGTTCGGTTTTAATCTAGTTCTGCTAATTTCCAGATACTTGTTGAATGTTTCTTCTTGATACACTCATGAAGTTCTGTGTAGACATTTTTTTCCAATTGTGAAATGAAAAAGGGGAGGGCAATCAGAAATAAATTCATTTGTGAAAGTCCAGAAATTGATGTAAGAATGAAATAATTGTGAGATATTTCTTTGACAGCAGAGGCAAAGATGCTTGTGTAGTTGTAGTACATATTGTGAACGTAACTTATAGTGGCCATTGGCTCCAGGTAAAACATATAAATACATTGGAACTTCATTCTAAACCAAGATCAAAGAGTTTGCAAAGAAATGTCAATGGAGGCTTTCAGTTAATAGACTTAAAATAAGATCCACCTAAAACCTTATACTGCTTTTCACATTTCCTAAAGTCTCGTATGCATCTCAACACATTCATCTCCCTTGATTCTTATCAACAGCTGCACATACAAAGGCCAGAAGCTTCAGTATGCAACAAAACAAGAAGTCATCTATAAACCTAGTTTACCTAATTAGATGTTAGAGGACTTAGGGTAGGGTTTAGCTCTCAGTGTTGGGACACTTGACTAGCAAGCACAAGGCCCTGGGTTCCCCCTAAGACCAGGGAAAAATCATCATATGCATAAAAAGTAATCAAAGTCAGAAAACTTTTAGGTTCTACTTCCAAACTTTATGTACATTCTTTGCTAATAAAATAGACAAAATGTGCTACAAATGAGGCCAAACATTACATCAGTATCCTACCAGCACTATACCATCACCACACCATCCTTACAATCATCAGCACCACCATCATTACCATTACTACCAGCACCACCAGTAGCACCATTGCCACCATCACAGGCATTACACCATCAGCACCAGCATCAGCACCACCATCAGCAGCATCACTACTACCACCAGTATAAGCACCACCAGCAAAAATATCACCATACACCATAAAACATGCCATCCTTACCATCAGCACTACTAGCATCACTACCATCACCAACATCAGCACTCCCACACCACCACAAGCATCACCACCATCACCAACATCAGTACTCCCACACCACCACAGGCATCACTACCATAAGCACTCCCACACCACCACAAGCATTAGCATGAGCCTCCAGGAGCCTCTGCAAATCTCCCCAGACAAACAAGCACAGACTATATATGCAGTAGGTATGTATTTTTTTCTTTTAATCAGAATGTACTTTTCTTCATTCCCCATATTAAACACACACACACACACACACACACACACACACACACACACACACACACACAAAACCTATGACTAACCTAGTTAATCTGCATATATGTAACATTGTGGGTATGTAGTTTGGTGTTCTTGTGAGAGTCCTAATAGTGTGAGTCACATCTGTCTCCGAGTCTTTTGCCTATCTGTGAGACCCTTTTCCTCTTCCTGGATGGCCTCAGCCAGCTTTGATGTGAATATGTGTCTGGTCTTGTTGTAGCTATTTCAAACCATCTTCTTCTTGTTCTACATAGCACTGGGTCTTACTGACATGAATAGGAAGAGTAGATGAAACTTAACCTGAAAAGAAACAATCGCTATTACTCTTAGATTGCACATTTTCCAAGGATACATGCCATATACAGCAGTCTACCTTCACAAAGGGTTCAGCAAATCTTACATTTAAAAGCAAAATTATTTGCTCCCTTGGAAAGACAGAGCTTGCCAATATCATAGGCAGTGGATGACTCTAAAAGAAAGGGGTATTACATTTTAAAATATGTAATCAAACCACAATGAATTACAATTAACACTTGACTGTGTAATAATAATACCATTGAGTTAGAAGGACTAATTAGGTGTACAATATTATGTGGGAGATATAAAACACATGAAAAGAAGCTTATGGGAGAAAAAGAGTTATACAAAAACATTCTAAAAATACTTTTGAGTCAATACTTAGAAAAAAAAAGAGAAAATCCAGAAAATATAGAACTAGGAAATGAACATTTTCATTATAATTACAACAGTAACAACAGCAGTGGGTTGAAAGACAGGTAACAATGTCTTTTGTGTACTTATCTTTGATAGCAATACAAACTGTACAAGCTAGAAATTTTTGAGCCTTAGGTTGAAAGGTTTGAGGACAAATTCTGGGAGGGGTTTGTGTCAGTAATGAATGGAAGATGGCTCATGGCCAAGAGGGCTAGTGTGAGCAAGGACACATGAAAGAGCTCCTCTGAAGTACTAACTTTTGCTCTCTATGCTGTGTGTAAGGCAATAACCACACTGTCACATATTCATTGTATTACAGTTTAGCATTTAGTCAGTCCTTGGAAGATATCTTCAAAGTTGAAAATTTTTGGATTCAGGAAGTCCAGATGTTCATTCTCTTGATTCTAAGGGAATATAGGATCAATTAATTTAGCTGTCTGGATTTCCCCAAAGCAGGAGCACCAAGACAGTCACACTCAACAGAGCCTAAACAAAGACTTATGATTGCTTATTCTTACTTGAAGAGATGGCTAAAGAGGATATATACTGGTCATTCTAAAGCTTTATCAATATCTAGGATATTATCCACAAGAGCCTAGCCTTACTCAACATCTAGTAAACAATGTCTTTGAGAGTGGGGCTTAGAGTTGGTTTTACCCTTCTAAAAGATTTCCTGAGTAGCTTGCATGGGCCTAGTCCACAGAACTTCTTATCACAAAACGGACACCTTGAATCCCATGTTGTAGAAATATACCCAACATCAGACAGCATACATTCCCCTAAAACCACATAAATTTTATTTTTTCCTATAATATAAATTTTAAATGAACAGATAAGATCACACTATCAATTGTTGTAACATAATTAGATCAATTAATCAGATATTAATTGAGTACTACATGTGATATGTGCAGGCTGTTTTAGCCAGGCAAAGGATAAACATTAATATTTTTAAGTATTTAAATATTTTATTGGTCTAACATAATAATTCTACATTATTTTAATTCTGGTGAAATTTTTTATTATTAAGAGATGAATGTTTGAATTTTTTGCCTCTCCTTACTCTTCATTAAATAGTCATAAAAAATACTACACTGTAAAAGGTAGGAGAAACTGAAAACACACTACCACCAAACCTGTGTATCAAATCCTGTGAAAATAATGGACTCTTCAGTATTGAGAACTATACCCTCCATGTACTTCCATTTACTTCCCAAATTATCTCTAGGTTAAGTTTTCCTGTCACGGGCCCTTAGAGCTGTTGAGTTATGCATGTTCATAGGAGAGACCTGAATTTTATTAAAGGAGGCATAAGCTCTTGGTTTCAAAATTAGCAAGGAGCAAATGATCATTTTAACAGCTTGCAACTCCATGGGAAATCAGAGTGAACACTGTTAATGATTAAGAAATGAAAGACACTCTGATGTCTTAATAACTGAGTGTACATTTGAAACCTGTCACTAACAAGAAAATCTGGAAGACTGTTAGGAATCTCTCACCATGAGGTTAGCTGTAGCTGTTATTTAGAACTTGAACAGCTGTGTTCTCCTGTAGAAACAGTATTCTGTCAATAATCTCACAAGCAGACACTGCAGAAGTCCAGTGGAAGGCAAAAAGCATTACATAGTCACCATTACTGGAAAGAGTCTTCAACACACCAAACAAAACATCTGGAAGATTTCTTTCAAAGCAGCTGGAAAATGCCCAAGTGAAAGGCAAGACAACTATATAGGCAGGTAGTATTTGTACTTATGATTCATGAAAGTACAAAACTAATTTGCATAAACAAATAAAAATGCTCACTTATTAATAACAAGAGGCTAGAATTTTCTACTTTACTGGTGTCTTGTAATTCTCTTTAGCGCCCTAAATTGATATTGGAAATGAGCCAAGTGACATAACACAGATGAATCAGAAGAAAATAGTACCCTGAGAAGGTCCATTACTTATGAATAGTAAGTGAGTCTGCGATATCATATTAAATATCAAAGTGACTCATAATATCAACCTTGCTGACTAAGGGTAGAATTTCATTTGTATTCTTCTTAGTAACTCAGAATATTTGGCTATTTACTAGTTTACATTTGCAGTGATGCAAGAAAATTAAACAAAGTTCACATGTGGCTGTTGTCTCAACTGCGAGTGACTGATGTGGACCGCTCATTCTTTAGCGAATGTGCTCAGGAGGTGCTGAGGAGGTAATGCTGAAAGAGGCAAGTCTGAATTCCTGAATTTCCTTACTGAGCCCCCTTAGCACCAGCAGCTTACATACTTAAGAAGCCTAGAATAGTGATGATATTCTGGCAAACATAATTTGAGTGTATGTAGCTCATCTATTGTTTACAGCTGGCTCTGTTACAGAGATTCTAAAATATACCTTCCACTTCTTTATTTAGATAATCACAATCCTGTTCCACCTGATGTCAACAAAAAGTAAAAGCCCCTAAGACTGTCTAGGAAAAAATAAATTGTTGCGATTCTTGTCTAAAGCACAATTAAACAGGGCTTTTTTGTAAGTAAATTACAATATAGTTTCCAAATGAGCCCTATCATATAAAATGAGACTGAAGAGGAGTATAAAGTCCAGCGACCACTTAGAAGAGTACTAGATGGTGACTATGACAATTCATTAGACGTTGTGTACATTCCTTGAGTTCAATTAATGATTGAGGAGTGGTTCTTTATGATCCCCTTGACTTCAGTGGATCATGACATCATGAGCTACTACTGCAGTGTACTAATGATAACTACTTCAGCAGTCACCGTCAGGTTTCCTCAGTGTTGTCTCAGACCAAATCGAACACTTAACAGAGCAGTTGCTCACTTAAGACTTAGTACCTGCCTCAAGGGAATGACCCAGTCCTCCAAGTTTAGCTTTGTAATAATCCCAGAGAATTTGTGGCCCAGGGAAAGTATGATGAACTATTAACATTGGTTAAAGCTGGGAACTACTAGCTCTGAAGAACAAACAAGCCACATCTACTACACCTCCGGGTGCCTTCTCCTTCAAAATGCTTATAACAGCATGGTACCATAAAGAAGAATAACACTTCAATGCTTCCAGCTTAAAATATTTTACTTTTTCCACTTGAACTATAAAATGATAGTTTTTAGATGTTTCCATTTTTAGATGAAGAAACTGAGGCTCGGTGTGATGTCATCTACAATGAAATCTGTATTCTCCACTTTTAAGTGCAGAGTTGTTTCACCTGTCCACAGCTCCTGACATTAAGAAAGCTCTAATTGCAAACGTCCTTGGATGTCCTTCCTAACATCTGAAGTATATGGAGTCTTCCTGTCCCCCTTCCTACAACAGCTCTTATCTTTCCTCCAGCACCACAAAGGCTGTCTTTCCAACTCCTCTTCCTAGCAAGGGAGCATGTGAAAGCAAAGATGACACATTTCCCTCTTGATTAACACATCCTCACTACAATGTGATTTTGCCCTGTATTTCATGTGCATTTTTGGAAAAAGTCCCACTAGGTAGTTGATGCTGTGCTCAAGCTTGGAGAAATTCTCTTGCCTCGGTCTTCCATGTGAGAGGGAAAGGGAAAGAGATGATGAGGGACAGGGAGGAAGAAAAAGAAGGGAGCCATGATCCTCCACACTCTGCTATGAAGTTTTTTGGTAAGTGCCTGGTTTAAGTTACCTGTGTCTTCAAGGACAGAATTCATACAAGTATAAAGATAAGAGGGTGGATTCTTGTCAAGGTTGCTAAAATGGCGAGTCATCTATCCTATGTAGACATTGTTTTCGTGTAAACTGATTTATTTCTTTCTACCCTTGTTCATTTTATGCTCTCTTTTACACATGATGTTATTATTTTGTAAGCAACTGACAACTACATGAAATTGTTCAGAAATGATAAATTTTAACTGAGAGTGGACACTGGGATCACTCATGGTCAGGCACATTGTCAAAAACATGCAGTTTCTCTCTACCAATTCAGAAACAAGGATATGAAAGAATAGCTAACATATATGTGCCAACAAGTTCTATGGATTTCTTTAAGTGCTAAAAATTATCCCTCTCCTTTTGCTCCTTGATAGCCTAGTTTATATGCTGTGTAAATTAGGATAAGAATTTAGTACATGAGTAAATTTCCTTAAAAACTGGAGTCCACTTCATTCAAATGCAAAGTTCTCTTTCAACAGAAGCTAGTTCAGCCATTTCCTCCTTTGTACTGTCCACAGCTAACACTACTTTTGGAGGAATTTATAGCATTTTGGTACCCTGACTCTAATTAGCAGAGAAACAGGAATAAGGGCTGCTAGAAGTGCCTTAGCTCATTTGCTCGTCACTGAAGGTCCACAGACCATGGCATCCATCGAGTAAGTCCCAAGGAAACATGACCCTGACTACTTATAATTTTCTTTTGTCAATAGCTATACCCCACCATTGCCTTTGAATCAAGGAGGCTCTAATCTGCTCCTTTATTTTAGGTAAATGGTTTGAAGACTGATTCATCTCTCAAGTATGGGAAACTATGGACTTCTCAACCATACCTCCTTTTCATTTATCTCTTGGTGCTCAGCTACACTCCATATGGCTACGCTCTGATTGGCTATGCTCCGTATGGCAGCTTTGAAGAACATCTGATTTGCACAGACATGGAAATTATCCCTATTATCCTATCAAGTTTTCAAACTAGATATATAAAACTGAATGCCCAAACTTAAATTATCAAAACAATGAACACACATACTTGACCTTTAATTATAACTGGTACTATAGGTACAGTCATAAATCATGAGATATTTAATCCGAATATACTGAATTGTTTAATACTACTGTTATTAAATATTTTAAATCTTCCACACACCATTTATAGTTTAACAAGAGTATATTTTCTTTGTGAATTTTAATTCATTAGAATAATTTGAATCTTGAAATTATCCAGATATTAAAAAGCTATCAGGGGTTGGGGAGTAGAAGTGTACACCTTTAATCCCAGCACTCAGGAAACAGAGACAAGCAGATTCCTTGGAGTTTGAGGCCACCGTGGTCTACAGAGAGAGTTCCACGACAGCCAGGACTACAGAGAACAATCCTGACTCACATCAGCAAAGAAAAAAAATTCAGATAAATGATAAAAATGACTATTTTCCCATCATTTCAACAAACTCCTAATTTGACCCTTATGTCTAAATTCAAGGATGGAGACAGTGTGCAGTATGTATGATCCTTCAGCAAGCTGAAGCCCTTTGGGTATAGCAGTGCAGAGCCCGAGGACTCAGCACAAACACTGCTGTTATTCTCTAGGTGTCACTGCAAGAGCAAGCCCCTTGTCAGGCACAGTGGTGCACACCTTTAATCCCAGCACTCAGGAGTCAGAAGCAGGTGGATCTCTGTTTGAGGCCAGCCTCATCTGCATAAATGTTACAGGCCTGCTGAGACTATATAGTGAGACCCAAATAAATTTAAAAAAAAAAAAAAAAAAAAAAACGCCAGGAGAGAAAACAAAATCTACTACATCCAGTCCATCTTCAGTATTCTACTGTTCTTCACTGAGGAGAAGGCAGACTACTCAAGACACTGATACTGGCAGACTTTACTACTATAATAAGAATTTTATATCTCCATAAACATGTTCATATTGTGTCTTTTTCTTACAGCAATTATTACCACCAGCAGATTATATATATAATACATATACATAAAAGATTTTCATGACTCCTTAACCTTGATAGCTCTGGAGTCTGTTTAGTGGGAGGTAATTCAGAAAAAAGAAAGAGAACAAAACAAAAATAAAAACAACCTGTACTTACCCAGTTCAGGTTTTTAAAAAGTTTCTTTTCCATTTATTTATTTATTTATTTATTTATTTATTTACTTACTTACTTACTTACTTACTTACTTACTTACACTCCAGATTCTATTCCCCCTGCCCCTGTCCACCCTGACTGTTCCACATCCCATACTTCCTCCCTGGTGCTCCCTCTTCTCCACAAGGATGTCCCCACTACCCACCCCCAACCCAACCAGAATTCTAGACTTGGTGGGGCCTCCAGTGAGATGCTTTTTATAAAGACTGTCTTTGGAAAATTTACATTCACGAAAGCTTACTAGATTTCCTCTTGAAAAATCACAAGAAGAAACTGGCTTTACTTGTCTTAGGCACAATTTATCAAGCTTCTGTTAATTACATTTGAATATGTTATTTCTAAATCAAGCTTTTCTTGATTTCACCATCATCTACTTTGTTTTGCTGCTAAGTTGGGGGGCAGAGAGCACATCAGAAAGTAAGTGCTATAAATTCTGTTCTTAATAAGTAGAAAAATAACCAAAACCTTAAGATCATAGTAGTTTACTATAAAAAATAAACTATTGCCATCATATAAGGTACTAATACATGTTTTATTGTGTTTTCTTCAGTATTTTAAAATTCATTTTTCTACCTATAGATTAAAAAATAATAATAACTAGTGATGAAAAACAAAATTGAGAATCTGTGCATTTGTTTTTGTTTTTTAAAATAAGGTGGCCAGCCTTGAACTGCAATGCTGAGCTAGGACACACTGGGAATTCTGACTCTGCTGAAGCTACTTTGTTAACAAAGAGTCCTTGCCTCCAGTTTTTTCCCCATTAGTTATGTCTTATCCCAAATCAAAAATTTCTTTCTAGAAAAATCAAAATTCCATTCTTTTGCTTAAAAGCTTTAGATAGCTTTAAAGCTATTTCTACACACAAAAACCCTCAAACTTAATTACCTGCAAGTAACACTAAATCCCTTAATGTATGCTCAAACTGCTGTAGATATTGCCTCTTTCACTCTCTACTTAAGCATCTTTGCAACTCTACTTCTGCAAAACAACTTAACCAAACCATGGGCCACTGCCAGCCTCACCCTTTACCTCCATGTGCTCATGGGAACATTTCCCTTCTACCTCGAGACTCCCTTCTTTTTCTCACTCTTAGTCCCTTCCCAAGCATCACTTTCTCAATTATGTTTCCTAATTCTCTCTCTCCCAGGGTTTGTACAATTACTCAGTATTCTACAGTTCTTTGACTAACACTGGACTTTGGCACAGGACATTGCATTACTTTATTCCCCTCATTCCTCACACACTTTATATTTTCAAAAGTAGAGACTATGTCTTACCCTTGAGTTTAGGACCCAGCACATAGTATGCCTTTAATCAGTGTCTCTTGACCAGAGGAAAGCCTATTATGTGATGTTGTCTTTCTATGACTTAGAACCCATGCTGCATACTACACTAGTGTGGATGAGGAGATCTTGCCTACACACATAACCACTTTAGAATAATGAAGAAGCCAGGGAAACCATTCCTTTTTGCTAGTACTTCTATCACTTCAGTAGGAAAGGACAGTTATAACTACAGAGCATATGTAAGCTATACTGGTAAAAAGGGCGAGTTCACAAAATGTTTCTTTACTGTAAATTGTGACACGAGTCCTAAGTGACTGGAAGGCTCTTCACAACAGTGCAGTGGGCTGTGTATTCCACTTAAGCTTCCTGAAAACCATGGCTGCTAATGCTTTGATTGTCAAGGATTATGAGCACAGATCAGACAGAGTTGGTTCTTTTCAATCCCATGATTTATAATTCTAGCACCCATCCATCCATCCATCCATCCATCCATCCATCCATCCATCCATCCATCTTCCCATTCGTCTTCTGATTCATTCATCCACCCATGCATCCATCCATCCATGAATGTAAGATCTCTTAAAGCTCTAAGGTCTATGTTGGTGAAGACGTGATTCCAAGGATTGTAAGAAATCCCAAAGATCCTACAAGAACTCAGACTTGGTGAGAAAGAATTAGCTGGCGTGGGCAAAGTGGCTCACAAGGTAAAGCTGCATCCCTGATGACCTGCACTGGATGGAACCCATGTGGAAAAAGAGAACCAAATCCTGAAAATTATTCTCTGACCTCCACACACCCACCTTCACAAATATATCTCACCCCCCTTCACACACACACACACACACACACACACACACACACACAGAGAGAGAGAGAGATACATTTGCATATGCAATAAATAAAACTTAAAATTATTTGAAGGATGTAAGAATAGCATGTCTCATGGATACTAAAATTAAATTTCTCCAAAGGTGCTATCTGCCTAGATGTACTTCTTGATCTTTGTGTGACATTTCCCTGTATGAACGGTAGTTTGGGGCATTTAACTCTATGCGGACCCAAAACACTGAAGACTAAGTTATTTTTTAAAAATTGAGAGAGGGATCACTGGAATTCTAAATGATATTCTAACACAATTCACAGCAAAAGCATGTCAATGGTAGCACCCCTTCCTGTGCGCTTGTCCGTTCTCTTTGCTCAGAGATAAGAAGACCTATGGAGTTAATATGTATGTAGCTTTGACACAACAACGCAGATTGTACCTTTGCTTCTGTTGCATGGGCTGCTGCCTCATAGCCATGTACTGCATATCTTCTTGTAGACGGTTAAGAGGAGAATCTGGCTTCACACGAATCCCATAGTAATGGTATTTGGAGTTTCCTCTTCACAAAAGAACAATAAATATGGAAACATGAAAAGTCAGTAAAACTAATATTAGCCATTAACTTCACGCAGAAAAAAATGGGTGAAAATATTATACCAACATTTCACATTTATAATTTATCTTTTCTGGATGCTGTTATATTTCTATAGTGATATTCCAAAGATGAAAATAAGATTCCTAAATAACCACCCCACAACCTCATGGTGCACAGCTCCTTCCGCCCTTACTTATGTATCCACACAAGGCCTATATGCCCCACTCACGTCATTTATTTTCTAATACATATTTCAAGTTTAGCTGAGAAGGTAATTTAGAAGGTTGGGCCAATACACAGCACAAATCACTGTACATTAGACAGCAAATTGCAATAAACTCAGAGGGGAAAAAAACCCAACTTCATTCTGTAGTTTTGGGTTCTTTTTGTGTTTACTTTAGAAACAGTGATATAATATTATTGTTATATTATATGATGGTTTATTTTTAGTATTTTGAAACAGACAAAAGAAGAAGGTACTTAATATATGTATTTTAAAAAACATTTTATTAGTCTCTGCTTTTATTGATTCATATCTGTTGTTTACTAATTAGATACCGCATAAAAGATGGGGATATGTTCCTGTAAAAATGGTGAGGTCATCCTGGAATAAAAATTTTGCAAATTCTTCAGAAATAAAAAATACCATGCTTGATATTAGAAATGGTATTTTTTATTCTGAATGAAACTTGCAAGTTCTTACAAAATAACATTTTAAATATGTAAGTTCTTGCAGAGAGACCATTTTATAACAAGTCTATATATAGCAATATGTCTGTGAGCAATCTTCCAATTTTTCTTTCATTTACAAAGAGAAATGCAAGTGGTGTGTGGATTAAATATTTTTAATGAAAATAGATAATTTTACTTCTAAAACTAAAAACACACATTAGATTAGCCATATATCTGAAGAGACATTAAGGTAATCAAACCCCTGTAATTTCATGAAAATAAAAATGAAAACTTAATATCTTCCACTTGAGAAATTAGCTATGTTTATAGAACCCACTGAAATTTGAGCAAAAGCCTACAATACAACCTACCCAAACCACACCCTGTAGTATTCCAGACAAAGTAGAAGCTATTTGGAGTAAAGGTAGGGTAGAAAGCAGGAGCCATTAGTCATGGGGAAAACACACATAAATTGATGTTCCTACTCTTAGACTCAGTTTCTTACAGATTAGCACTGTGGTTGGAGTGAGAGGAAGTTCCTTTCCTCCCACCTGGAATGGCCTGAGAAGAGAAGCACACCCAGGGTGAGCCTGTCAGACTTACTCCCCCTGGATAAGGGATCTAACACCCTTGTGTTAGAAGGGCATCTTCGCCCTTCAAATTGCCTTTGATAGAAATGCAATGGTTTTATTTTTGTCTACTTAAGTGCTAAAGGAAGTTTGCTCTGGTTTGGATAATTCCGTTAGACACTTCTGTTGACAAATAATGCTTGCATAGAATGTTCACTTAAAAGACAACCACGTGGGATTTTATCTGCCTCTTGATTTGTACTGGTTTTTCTTCCACCCCTTGGACTAGGAGTGAAAGGTCCAGAGCAGGATCCACAGCAGAGTCTCTGGACGCTTACCCTGCGCCACCAGCTTTTCCCATTAGCATCCTCCCAGTTTCCAAACACTTCATTGTAAATCTCAACTCACAGCATTTACTCCCTCCTTAGTCTTAGGCTTCCTTTCCAGCTCAATTGCAAGCACCTCATACTGAGAATTGACTGTAAGAGCTTCAGTATTGCAGAATGTACTTACAGAGTATGGAGTCTACTCAGTCGCAAACCCAAACAACTCCAATTTTGTCCCTTTCTATTTTAAAGATGTGTTTCAACGTTTGAAAAGAGCTTCAAAATAGGACTCATTGAAATCTTTTCAGTAACAAAAGCAGCGCAACAATACAGCGATTAGAATGTTGACTAAAGCTCAGAGTTTCAAAATATTGGCACAATATATGTAACTAGTGAGCCATCAGCTAGGAGACACCAGGTTAGGTTTCTAAGTAATGATTTTCCTGTTTTTTTTTGGGGGGGTGAGGAGGCAGGGGTGCAGATACTAGAGAAATAAAAAGTTCTTTTTTACAAAGGAATGAAAGGCAGTTTCTTTAGTCTGAATAGACAATCACATTCTGCAATTTAAAATATACTGTCTTTTGAAGTACCAGTATGAGAATATATTTATGAAAGAACTGAACCTCCAGCAATTTGAAAGTTGCACGTTTGCTTCAAAGCAAGTAAAAGAAAAAAAAATTCACAGTTCAAACACAACCAACTCTTCTAAAACTAACACAGTAATGAGGTTCTGGGCATACTGCCCCAAAATATGGTAGTTGGCATTAGAGAAAACAGCAGAAATGGGCCATGGAGAGTAGAAAAACTTCTCTCACTTGTTCTCCAGTGAATGGGTGATAAACACAGCTGACTGTCCTTGGTAAATTGGATTTAGGACCCTCATGCCAAAGAGGCCTTTCTGCATCAGGACAAAAGAGTATTTTCTCCTCTGAGGAAACAGCATGAAGGGCTTTTCTGGGCCACCCTTCATACTATTTATGATTTTAGATTACACCATTTTGTCCAATCATGCTACTACAGAAGTGTCGACTTCATTTGGGTTAGGAAACAAACAAACAAACCACAATTTTCCATTTCTCTGACTCTTTATATATAAAGGCATCACTCTCTATAAAAATTATACCACAGAAATCATTTCATACTTTAATTTTCAACTTGGGTCATCTGAGAAGAAAGCCCCCGCTGAGAAACTGCTTAGATCAGATTGGCCTGTGGGCATTTGGGAGGATGTGTGGATTATGAATTGATACTGAAGGGTGCACCATGTAAAGATAGGTGGTCTTGGTCTGTGTAAGGAAGCAGCTAAGGAGAGCCTGTGAGTGAGGCAGCAAGAAGCACCCCTCCATGGGATGTTCATGCCTCCCGGTCCTTGCCTTTAGTTCCTGGTCCTGAATTCTCTCAGAAATAAATTGAGACCAAAAAGTGCAAACAAAGAAACCCTTTTCCTTTCTAAAGCTGTTTTTGGTTACAATATTTCAACACAGTAATAGAAAAGCAGTTAGAACAAATGGGTATGTATTTCCCATGATAAACTGTGTTTTGTTACAGGGATCTTACCTGTGTATCTGGAAATGAGGAAGGATACATTAGTCTTTTCTCTCTGACATTTGCTTTTTCTCTCAGCATAAATGCCTACTGATGTTAATTATTACTGTATCTCTTCTTTTCCAGAGATTTTTTAAAAAAGATATTTTCTTTATTTACATTTCAAATATTATCCCCTTTCCTACTTTCCCCTCTGAAAGTCCCCTATCACTTCCCCCTCCCCCTGATCCCCAACCCACCCACTGCCATTCCTGGTCCTGGCATTCCCCTATACTGGGGCATAGAACCTTCACAGGACCAAGGGCCTCTCCTGCCATTGATGACCGACTAGGCCATCCTCTGCTACATATGCAGCTTGAGCCATAAGTTCCACCATGTGTTTTCTTTGATTGGTGGTATAGCTCAAAGGAGCTCTGGGGGTACTGGTTAGTTCCTATTGATGCTCCTCCTATCCTTTGTACAGAAAGTCTTTGAGGCTGTGATTCTAACTAATGTGCCATCAATCAATGTACAGAATGGCATCTCTAACTTAATGTTTTGTTTATGATCCCCATATGTCTTAGAGAGTCAATGGATTAATGTATTTTACCTAACTGCTTAAAATATGAGTTCTCAATTTGTAAAATATCGTAGAAAATAGAAATGAAGCTCCAAGGCTCTAAATTTTCTTTTCATCATGTTTGCTTAGAAAAATCACTTCTGAAGGAAAATCATTGCTTCTGAAGGAAAGAAACCCATAACATGGCAAGTCCCTCCCTCAGATAAGTGTTCTCTATAATGGAAATCCTCCACAGTTCCCTCCCATATATGCCTGTTTTCACAATCAAGAACAAGAGACAAGTGGAAAGCTTAGAAGGCTAGGAAGAGGTAAAATAGAACCATCAGAAAGAACTTCAAATATGTGCACTTTGTAACCTTACCAAATCCTTTTCAGTGAACTCAAAATCACAAAATAAAGTGGAGACTTCAGCCTTAACTTCTGCAAGTCAAATAGTTTTCACAAAACAACTAAACGTATTTTAAAGCACTAAGGAAATGATTAGTTTTCCATTTACTATTCAACTGTATTCGTGTATAATATGTTATATGCAAATCTTAAGTTGGCTTCTAACTTCTATGTAGTTTGAAAATCTAAGGGGTGAGAGCCATTGAATAATAATGTTCATTTCCTATGGACTTTATAGAGGAGGTCCATTCTATAGTTTTCTCCTTGCTTTTTTTCTGTTATCAAGTACGTTTTTGCTCACTTTCCAACACTGCTCTAATAGAATCAGAGAGAAGAACTAATTATGTCGACTGTCAGTACTAACCTAGTGCCTAATCTCCTAGTTCGTAGCCCCATAAAAATGGACCTTATTAGTTTTCCGAAAGAGGCGGCATTGACCGGGTCCAGCTTGTGCTCCTGGCAGTGTCGAAGGTAGTGGTTGTACAGCGTGCTCCTCGGCAGGCTCACTCCCTCCGCTGTCTCATAATTGTCCAGCAGCCATTGCAGCTGTTGAGGTGAGAGAGAATAAGCAGAGAATTCATGGAATTGCCAAAACCTCAGCAAGGTACAATATATGCACAGCTACTTGGAATCTCTTCCTTAACTCTCAGGATAGACTATGATAATTCAGAAGCTGGGATATGGGAAACATCACAGCAGTTATCAGTTTAGACAATATCTTTTCTTCAAATTTTCCAGCATGACTAGAGATATTAAAATTTCCCTATATTGACTATATTCCTGAGATACGCATTTCTTTTTTTCTTTTTACAAAGAATTAAAATAACAGCATTCACTGGTCAAAATTCACAATATAAACCTATCACTTATAATTGCTATAAAACAGAAGTAAACCTGGCAACATAACACCTAATTTACTCTTTACATTGATTTGTTACAATAAACAGTAGGCTTACTTGTATGAGTTAAGATTTCATTCATTTTTACAGAACTCTAATTAACTTATTTCAAATAACTATTAGATAACACAATAACATTTTATCTCCTGGGACAAATGATGTAGATAGGTAAAATGTAGTCACTCTTCCGCCCAAAGAAGGACCCTTGCCAGAGCTTACAAATAACTGCAAGATGATGAAAGGCAATATTTTTTACAATCATCAATTTTCTACCTTAAAGTTGAGGTGTCTTTTTACCTCAAATTTTATATTATACTTTGTTTTTAAAAAAATAATGCTTACAGATTAAAATACAAGAAGAATCTCTGCTGGATGTCTATTATTAAATCTCTACTTATTCATTTCTTGCAAAAGAAATGAAATAAATGTAAATAATTTTCCTAAGGTTATATATTGTCTCAATGTCTGAGCATGGTTTCTAACTCTTGTTTTCTAAACAGGTCATCAGAGCAGCAAATGCCTCATTTTAGTTGTCTCAACAATTTCCATGGCATTTATAAATGGTATCATAAAGAGCAAACATTGAACCCAAGATTGTAGTTAAATGTGAATTATGGAAGTAAAATAACAAAGATGAATGGGACTATACATGTCCTCTGCGTATTTAGTCAAAGGCTAAAGGTGATAATGACCTGGGCATTCAAGTAAGTCAAAGATTTTATTCTATTTTATCTGTGTATTTTAAGACTTTTGATTAAACTTTGAACCTGAATTTTCAGGGTTTGTATAAAAATTTATCAAATTATCTTATTTTTTTTGTACTATGACAACTGAATTTTCCAGAGCATTTTAGCTTCAAATATCCCCAAGTAATCATTAAATGGTTAAATATGTATCATCAAACTTGTAGTAGTTAATGGCATAGAAAATACACCACAATGCATAGGAGATACTTATACAAATAAAAGTATGTCCCGATAAGGAAAACTTATAGTTTCCTAAGGAACATATAGCCATATAAATAAACTTAAAAATACATATTAATATTGTGTCATATATAATTTAACGCCACAAGACACTAGAGATTACAGAAAATTAGCTCTCCTTTATACACTGACAGAAAAATATTACAGTTCATAAAGAATTTTTTCATAGTATTTACTTTTAGCCTTCATATAAGTAAAACATTTTACAGAGACACTCAAACATGAGTGTGTGTGTATTGAAAATAACGCACAGAATAGGTTCTCTCTAAACATGTATTTAATATGAAACATCAAAGTAAACTCACTCATGCATTAAGTTACTGAGATTAAAATCAGTGGGCTAGCAGGCTTCTTTAGAGTTTTTCCTTTTTTAAATCTCAAGAGTTTAAAATATAAAACACAAGGAAGAAAGACAAGACACAGCAATACAAACCTGCTTCTAATCTTATCCATAAGCCCCAGACAACTTACAGGCTGTGAAAGCACTTCCAGTGGATTCAAGTAGCCACTGTGAACTGTACTGCATCAAAGTGTGCTACCGTCTCCCACACAGGTGCCAGATAGAGATAGAGCAAGGCACAGCTACCTTCTATTGGTATTCATAACATGTTAAAAATAGGAATACAGACCCTTGCTATCAAGGGTTAACAACAACAATAACCAAAAAAGCTCCTGAAAGGATTTTGTATGAAGTGAACATATTTTTAGCAGTTACAAATAATGTAACAAAGTTCTCATATTCACAGTGTACATTGTAGAACACATTTAAATAGAAACTACTTAAGATGTGTGTGTGTGTGTGTGTGTCCCCATTCTCTAACATCGTAACACAATTAAGAAAGGGAAGTGAAATAATTCTATGTACTTTCCTTTGTTAGTCAGCAGGTGATATATTTATATAGAAAATCTTAGTTTAAAGGACATTTCCCCTAGAAAAGGAAGTTAATTTTAAAATGTGAACTTCATAACTAGAATATACAAATAAAAATAAATCAACAATTTTAATGTAATGCAAACAAATGAAAATAATTACTTAGATGCAGAAATGAAATGTTTAATACTACCATAGTTGTGTAACAGTCTCTCCTTGTAATATTTACTTAGTTCTTCTTATATTATTTACATTCCCAAAATGTTTTATGTTTAAACTAGCTTTTAAAAATATTAATTTCATTAATATGAACACACACAAATAGGCATACAGATGCACACTAAGCACCACCCAGCTGTGATTGGTTGGACAGCTATCTTGCTGACTAGAACTTGGCACTAGCAAAGCTAAATTTGTTCCGCCTCCACCTCATCAAAAGGAGGCCCTGGGTTCCTTGCAGAAGCATGGTGAGCGTGTGAAGGAAAGAGGAGTGCATGGAAATAAAAGCCCTGAAGATGGAGGCGGCTGGTCTGCTGCCACAGGGTCCCTGCTGGGAAGATGGCTAACAACCACACCTGTGACTATTCTCTTATAAACTTACTATAGAAGCAGCACACTATCTAGACTACACCCCAAGAGACTTGGCAATACAGCCGGAACATTTCAGCTACATTTTACATACTGTTTACATAATGTTTAATTTTCAGGTTTTGACACATGATGAAATTCTAAATCATATATTGAATCTAAACCATAGGATTACATATTATTATTAGAGAAACTAAACAGCTACATATATGTACTCTAAAGTAAAAGATTATGCTATGTCCCATGTGCTATCTACCCAAAGGAACCGAATAATTCTTCTAAAGCAAAGACTGTTTCATGCAGTGTTCTCTTTAATGTATTGGAACTGTAGAACCCAATTTTCTGAACATTTAGTAGTTGAAAATACAACTATCTGTTTCTCTTATTTAATTCTTTTAATAAACTATTTATAAATTAAGTATATTTACAAGCCTGGGAAATACTTTAAAGATTGTAAAATTTCATAGAATCTTTTAGCCTTTATCTTTAAACCTAATTATTATACTAATGGACCAACATATACTTATCTAAGGGCAGAAAGCAAGATAATTGTATCTTTCGACCTTTGCATGTAATCTGTATTCATCAGAACAGATTACAGAGATGAATAGTTCCTGTTTTTCCTAAAGGGAAACACTGATTGACAAATAAAATTAAATAAATGACGTTTTGCCTAATTAACATCTAAATGTAACATTTAGTGTTCCAGTTCCAGGTGGATTATTATCACTTAGGAATCACTTTAAGTTCACCTAACTGATGGTATACATTTTGACATGCCTATAGTAACTGTTATTTACAATATAGTCACAACAGCAGTGGGCGAAGACTAAAAACCAAGATTTTACTTTAAGCTTAATATATTTCAGTAGTAAGCATTATGAATTAACAGTCTGCTAGATTATGAAGATTCCCAAAACATAAATGCCTAGAGGTTTCATATACATTAAGTGGAATTAAAAAGAAATACATGCATAAAGGCACTATGTGGAAGCTAGTAACAATTAATTTATCAACAATTCTCAGCTGAAATTTACCTGTAAAGTACCCTAAATTGGACATAATAAAACACTAAATGAAAATGTATATTAATTACAGTTGACAGTACGGGACAAGCTTATGCCTGCAACTAAAAGAATTAGATATGCTTTGGACTTAGGGAGATCTATAAAATTTATTAACAACATCTTCACATACACAAAATTTAAAAATAAAATATAAACAAAAAAATTTTATAAAACGAAAATAAAGCATATTCTAAAATGCAAAGAGATGAGTGATATCATTTTGGGGTACAACTTTTTAAAGGATTAGGTTGAAAGAAAATAAGTTATTCTTAATCTTTAGGGTGTATGTGGAAAATTTTAAAGTGACCCACATATTCTTCATTTAGTTAGAAAGCCATGAGAAAACTCACTACCAGCACATACATATTGACTGAAGAATATTTGGGGACAAAAAGAGAAGCCAATACCATCTATGTATGTGTTCCAAATAGGCATCATGAGACTGGGAAAGGAAATCTACAACATTAACGATAAGGCCTATGCCCTTCTATTGTTCTTATATGCATCTATTCTGCAAATAGTTAATATGCATCTACTACTATGTGCTAGCACTCTTCTATGTAGGACGACTCCATTACAAGACAAACCATAAAAATCTTTTTTTTGTTGTTTTTTGTTTGTTTTTTTTTTTGTTTTAACTCGCTAATAAATATTTACTGGTTGTCTATGATGCTGGCATAATGCCACCAGGTTGACATTATAAACAGGCTAAGCACAGACACACACTGAGCAGCATTTTGTTCCAGCTGTTGGGGACCCAGTGAAAGGCAGGAGCATCATTAACATCCCAAGGAAAAGACAAAGGAAACCTTTTCTGCATTCCAGGAGAAACTAAGCCCCTGGCATCAGGAAAACACTGAACCTGTGGCTTCTGCTCACAAAACTGGGCTCTATATGCAGGTTTGAACAAAGGTGACTACTTCAGAGATGTAGTAAAAATGAATGAGGCCAGGAAACAAATATTGCCACCATAGGAGCAAACTTTGTGGCCACTCTTGCTAATCCAGCAAGTAGGCTTAAACACATGGAAGATTTGCTAAACTATGCAGTAGAAACTCAAACTCAGGGAAACCACATCACTGTGTTGTTTGAGCTGCTTCATTTACAGTCATTGATAACGAACGTTAGTTCTTAAGTTAACTAAAGAAAATAATTTAAGATAATCCAATATATTTCAAAAGTTTCAAACACATAGACATATTTTTAAAACATGGTATATACCTGCATTATTGTTTATGGAAGTATCAATAAGGCTGGGTGACTGAAGTTAAATTTAAGCCACACATTATGATACACTTCATATTTCCAGAGTGAGATAAGAACCGACTTTCAGAGTCCATTTAGAAAACTGAAAATTTCAAAAGAGCAACTGGAAATTTCTATTTATTTTTAGAAATACTTATATGCCTGCACATTTCTGGTTGGAAGTGATAAGCATTTTCACTTGCTATTTTCAATATACAAACTGGCAAATTCATCC
This sequence comes from Mus musculus, assembly GCF_000001635.26. Classification (NCBI taxonomy): domain Eukaryota; kingdom Metazoa; phylum Chordata; class Mammalia; order Rodentia; family Muridae; genus Mus; species Mus musculus. The sequence goes on from NC_000085.6 coordinate 27,836,138, forward strand.
TAATACCATATGGTAGACTAGCCTTTAACACAACCAGAGACTCATTCCAATAAGCAGAATATATTTAAGAACAAAGAGTGGAAAAGAGTGTTCAAATAGTTTTTAAGAAAGAGGTGACAAAATATATACCCTTATTTTAAAACTGCTCTCTGTAATCCTCACTGTGGTCAAAGGCTTCTTTGAATGGGCTCACATGTTTTGTTTGCCAAGATACTTCTGTTGAAAAGGGAATGAATCAAAACACCCCCTCCAAAAACAGTTCAAAGTTCAAATATTTTTTTAAGGAAAACACAGTGACATATTTCCTATAAAGTATATGATTGTTAAAAATACTACAGATATTTCAGTGATCTTACTTTTAAACTTTTTAGTCATAAAATATTAAGAAAAATTAAGAAATCACAATAATTTATCCGTACATAAAAAAAATTAGGAAAGAAATTTCTAATTCTTACTCAAATGTTACTAATGCCAATTTCTTTATCTACAACTTAAGTCATATGCCCATTCATTTTCTCATAATTCAGAAACCTTCTAAAAATAATGCCCTTCTATTGTTTCTTATAGGAAGCATTTTCATTGATTTCCTCAAATTTGAACAGACGGTGACAGTGTTTATTTCACAAAACTTACCAGTGTTACAGCAAGCCTGGGAACACCAAGAACTCCAGGAAGCAGCGAGACCACTCTGCCTGTCTCGGGTATGAGCAACTCACGACTTACATACAACTTCACTTTTGGCCCATATTTCTTTCTCTTCAGTGTTTAGGACGTGACCTGCCTACTTTACACTCTGAGCAGTAAATACATTTGTCATAGTTTTCCACTGCTTTTGACATTAGTGATCACTTATGCATTTAAAGACTCTTAGCCACACGGTAGACATGGTTATTGCTTTTGTGTCTCAGACATGAAGATGTGTACTACAAAGTTTTGCTTCAGAGGAAATAAATTTGGCTAACAAAAATCTTTAAATGTTTAAGATCACTATTAACTACATTTTAGAAATAATTAGTGGCTTGTCATTAACTTGAAGTTCTGTATATCTGGACGGGAAGTACAAACACCCGGGAAAGCAAGCAGCACACTGGGTCTGTTCTGAGACACCCCACTGTGTAACACAGGCATTCAATAAGTAGAGTCTGAAGAGGCTTGAGAAGAGAAGGTTAAGAAGCAAAATAAATAAGTAAATAAATAAAACAAGCACTTAGAGGCAAGCAACACATGCAGAACTAGCAAGAGATTAGTGTACATGAAGAGGCAACTTACATGGCTGTTGAGAAGAGAGCTTCTGTGAGTGGACAGACCGTCAGACTTTTGCAGCGTCTCAATCGCCATTTCAATCTGATAATAAATGTCATTAAAAAAAAGGGCTCAAGACAAGATAGTAATAAAAGGCTGACCAGAGAAGTTTTGATCGATTCTTAAAGTCTAATTCATTCTTCCACGATGGCTAATGAATAGCTATCACTAAATGTGTTCCCCCCACAGCTTTTCTGTCCCTAGAGAATGAAATATAATATGCACATTAATAATAACCTCAATTACAAGAGTAATCCTTTCTAAACACTTTGTAATTAAAGTCAGTACGGAGACCGAAGGATCAAGAACCCGGGCAGGTCTTTCTAGTTATAAGAAACTATTTTTTTACTTGCATGGTTCAAGATGTGGGGTATTAGCCCCTCTCTCTATAGTCTCATCCCTAAAGCATGTTTAACATTTGTTCTATTCTGTCACAAAATAAAAATCATAAAACGGAATCTGAATTTAATATGCATTAGTATTTTAATGCAAGCTACAAAAACTCTAAAAGCTGGTAAATCTACACATCCTTCTTTTACTCTAGCAGTGAAACTTGGAAGGGAAGGTCAGTCAGGTGAGCAATCCGATGTGGCTATGGTCTCTATTATATTTTAGGACATGATGATGAAGCAGAAATATTAGAAATAACAGCAGGAAAAGGAATAGAAGAGAAAATAACTCAGAGCCAGCAAAAAATGGACAAGAACAGAGTCAGTTCTATTCACTGTAATCCCACTCCACCATGGGCAGTCACAAACTCATGCTTAAGCCAGAGCTTCCAGGGACAAGCCCCAGGCAGTCTTGATGACCTCCTACGTAAGACAGCTGTCCTCCTGCTCACAGCACCGTGACACATGCTATCAAGATAGGGACTGAAAAGTATGCATTTGGAAACTGATGTAGAGTAAAATACCAGATAATTAAAACTTTCGTTATGCAATTTGAGAAAATAAATTTCCTTATTTTTAACAATATGATTATATCGACAATTTAGTGAAGCAGTTATAAATTCATAACAAACGTGCAATAATTTATTCTATAGTTATCTGTTTTTGAGATCATAAAACCAGGCAAAGTGCCTTTTAAATCATTCTCTACACCAATTGAGATGCTAACAGAGAGCATTAAACTTGAAAACAAACAGAAGTGCTATTGTTTACATTTAAAAAGATCACATTTTAGAATATACATATTATATATACTTAAGGAGTTAAATGAACACTTTTAATTAAACCCATATTTTAAATATTATTTATTTTTATTTCATGTGCACTGGTGTTTTGCCTGCATGTATGTCTGCACGAGGGTGTTAGATACTGGAGTTACAGACAGTTGTGAGCTGCCAAGCTGCCATATGGGCGCTGGGAAATGAACCTGAGTCCTCTGGAAGAGCAGTCAATGCTCATAACTGCTGAGTCATCTCTTCAGCCTGGTTTTAAATCTCAGAAAAGACAAGAGCATAAGATAGCTGGAATCACTCCTGTGATAACAAAGCACACCTAAGAATAACGTGCTCTCAAAACTGTACTTTGCTAAATTGTTTACATTTTTTTTTAAGTTTGAGGGTGAAAATTTGAACTGAGATTACATTTTAATAAATAAATAACGTGATTTTATGGGTTTAAGTAAAAGGCAAAAATTATCAGAATTAAAACAGCTGAATCACATTCAAGAATAAATCCTCACTAAGGGTTTGAGAGACAGCAGTGTTAAGTGAGATCAGCCAGCAACTGGCTTCCTTAGGAATCTCTTTCCTTTACTAAAGTTGCTGCTGTGGTGGTATTTGATTCTCTGCAAGGCCAGGTTGTCAGGAAAAGAACCAATCCACCCTCGATACTTTCTGGGGCCAGTAGCAAGGAGCTCTGGGAAACAAGGCAAAATGGCAAACAGAAACAGGTCCAGCTACATCCACCAGGATAGATATACTGATTGTCTGGGAGGTATTGGTTTTTTATAATTTATCCCTACAATATAACAACTTCTGAGAATATGATCAAAACTGTTAGCCCTGTACTGAGACAAAATATATTTCAGAAGAGTTATAAACCTGTACATATTTTCTCATCCTTTACATTTTCCCTGAATTTAAAATTCGTACTAAAATAAAAGTATTCCCTAGTGAACACACTAGGAAAGTGTGTGCTAGGAAGCAGGAGCTGAAGTGAGTCAGGAAGCAAAAAAGCAGAGGGTGTGCTCAAATTAGGAAAAGGATAATGAAGGCAGCTTGTCCGGGATAGAAACCCGTGATGCAGCATCTTGACTGTTAACCTGACTACATTATGAAGCACCTAGGAGAGTAAAGTGTACCTCTAGGGTGGTCTGTGAGACATAACAGAGGAGCAACTAAGAGGGAATCTCAGCATTCGGGAGGCAGAGGCAGGTGGATTTCTGAGTTCAAGGTCAGCCTGGTCTACAGAGTAAGTTCCAGGACAGCCAGGGCTATACAGAGAAACCCTGTCTCGAAAAAACAAACAAACAAACAAACAAACTAACTAATTAATTAATTAATTAAAAAAGAGAGAGAGTGAGACAGGAATAGGAGAGCCCTCAATCATTAGGTTTCAGAGAGGGCAGTAGGACTCTATTGATAAATAGACTAGAGGTCATTAAGGTTATATGCTAGAAAAGAATCTGACTTTATTCTGCTTTAATACAAAAAACTTAAGCAGGGCTAAACTTAAAATTAATGGTTAACTCATTTCATGTAAGACATATTAAGGCTGGTCGCATTTAGTTTGCAGCATGGTAATTATTCACCATACTTACCTATGTTGACAGCATCATGACTTAAAGGCTTAGAACCTAAAAGTGCAGTCTGCTCTTTCAGAGTCTGAGCTCTCAGGAACCACATTAGGCAGTTCACATCAGAAGTAAGTCTAGCTCCAGGATGATGTGACTGCTTTGGCTTCTGTGGGAAGCTGCACTCATGGGCATACCTTACCCCCACACAGATACACACATGCACCACACAGACACACACACATGCACATAATCATCCACATGACAGTGGTTTTTCTGGCATGAAAGATGTAAGACTGAAGGAATCATCAAGTCTTGTACAACTCTTCCCAGATGTATTGATTAGGAGATATACGGCAGGATCAGACTCCCTTTAGAGAGGTTGTAAAAGTGGAACTTAAGCTGCGGTGGAGAACCAGAATTCTGAAGGTGCTATAACCATTGAAAGCCTCCCGAGCAGTGTGGCTATGTGTTTAAAGAAATTCATCAGAGCAGGGAATAAGCATAGCTCACTACACATGGTCTAGATATCACTTGGAGGAGTTTTGGTTTCAGTCACGTATATGCACACTGACACAAAGACATATATGAGCATATGCACTTACAAACAAACGGCCTGGGTATCAATGTAAAGGCATGTCTCATGGAAGTGAAAAATTTCCAAAGCCTTACAGGAGGTTGTTAAACCACCAGCAGCTCAGGGCAAATGGTGGAGTGTTTTCTAAAGATCCACTTAGAGCCTTTTCCTCCCAAGAGGTCCGAGAAATGCACAAAAACCTGCCTTTCTCCTACCGAGGAAGCGAAGGCATCGGCTCTAATACTGCTCTTAAAACTCTACCTTCAGGCAAAGTGTTGATCAGACGATACAATACTCAGAAGAAGCTGATGAGAGATTCAAAACAGGTTTTTGATTTAATTCTTCAAAAAAACCTGAAGGTGTCCAGAAACACATCTAGCCAAAATTTTACTTTACATCTTTGTTCAGAAAATAATGAACGATGGTATGCTGACAGTTACAGCTAAGCAATTAGGACAAACAAGTTTTAGGGCTTACAAACATTGTAATATATGAAATCTTTCCAATTTTAATTGACAGTTTTATGAATTTAGAGAATTTGTAAAATATATGAACACAGGTTTAAGCTGGGTTGTGATTTTATTTTATTACCTGAAGTTCTTCTGAAAGTATTTAGGAGAAAAAGAAGAAAACGTGTGGATCAGAAATGTATATTATTCAGATATATTCTGTTAACAGTTGCTGTTTAAATTTAGATGATTGTGAAATAAAAGCATTGTTTTGGCTGGGTGTCCTGTGATTACTCTGTGACCCTACTGCTTCCCCATCTATGAGTCCAATAAAACCAGGCTATGATGACGGACCCACTAAAGAAGCTCGGGGCTAGAATTATCCTTTAGGACTCTGCTGAAATGATGGGGCTTAAGATCAAGCTTATGTTTGCAAATGGTCCTAGCCTTTCCCAGTTTATTCTGAGAACTAACAACAACTTTACTATTGTATGCAGTCTGTATAATCACTGCAATATCAGTAATTACTATAATTTGTTAGAACTGCAAATCCTGGGCCTCTTGCCCACAGTCACTAAGTCGCAGCTCTGGGGATGGGGGCCAGTGATGCTTTGTAGAGTCTATACTAGGAACACTGCACTCAAATGCAATCAAAGGGTTTCCTTCCTCTTTGCCAAAGTCAAACTATTGCTACTACTAAAGCAGCATAAGCAGGCAAGTGCTCTATTTAAAGAGAGACTTTGACATCTAAGTATTATTTGGTTTGAGCTTTCCCTTTTTAGGCAACTTTACACGTAACATTAGCAAAACCACTAGAAGACAACCATGATTTTGGTGACTCAAAAAAATTAATCTAGTAAAAATTTTAAAAGTTTGACATTGTACTTTAAAAGTGATACAATGAGAGAGAGAGAGGGAGGATACAAAGCAGCCTGGGGTTTTAAGGATAGATTTCCACTCTTGCCTTCAGAAATGGAGCTAGTTCCATGGACGTAGTCTATGGGGACACAGCTTGGGGTCATTCAGATGACTGATGAAGATGGCAGCAAAAGAAAATAACTAAGAAGCTGGTGAGATTGTTCAGTAATAGAGCACAGCTTAGCATGCACATGACTCTCAGTTCAAAGTCCAGAAAGCATCCACACACTCACATGCGCACATGCATGCACACACATAGTGTTTCTGTGAAATGTTACAAATATGGAAGAAGAGATAATTCAAACTCATACATGAAAACAAATACAAAACAGTCACTGTCAACTCAAAAGTTTGAACTGGAATAGTTTTGAGGTTTTGTTTGTTTGTTTGTTTTTTGTTTTTGTTTTTCGAGACAGGGTTTCTCTGTGTAGCCCTGGGTGTCCTGGAACTCATTTTGTAGACCAGGCTGGCCTCGAACTCAGAAATCCACCTGCCTCTGCCTCCCAAGTGCTGGGAATAAAGGCATGCGCCACCAAGCCCGTCTAGTTTTGAGTTTTTAAATTAAATTTAGACCTTGTTTTCATTCTCAAAACTTCCAACAGTCTAATCGAGGAGCACTACCTGAAACTTGGGTTTAATTTCAATCTTAGTACCTCAGAGTATTTTTAACTATATTTATTAAAAGTGATAAAAATTTATCACTGCTAAACTGTACGTTATAACTTTGTTCCCACTGTATCTCCTAACACTGCCTGCATTTTAAATTATTGATGCCAGAGTTTGAAGCTACTTCACTAAATCTCTTAAAATGGTTGCATTTGATTCTCTGTAATTGTATGATACAGATAATGTAATAGATACAGTCACATCATCTCAAATTCTGATTTTTAAGTTTCCCCTTCATTTTTATATTTTGTTGCAGGTTCTTGCTTAATTACTTTTTCCTTTACTTTTGAGAGCACATTAAAGAAAAAAAAACAATCAAACCTTGTTATGTGTGGTAGGTTGCACAGGTGTATGAAGCTAGCTCCAGGGATATGTACACAGAGGATAAGTAGTCTGACCTTGGCTACACAAAAAGTATTTGTCTAGCCAGGCTTAGTGGCACATGCCTTTAATCCCAGCACTCGGGAGGCAGAAGCAGGTGGATTTCTGAGTTCAAGGCCAGCCTGGTCTACAAAGTGAGTTCCAGGACAGCCAGGACTACACAGAGAAACCCTGTCTCGAAAACAAACAAACAAAAAAAGTACTTGTCTAAAAACACTGAGTAACAAGATCTTATCAAATGGAAAACTCACTAAACTTATATCCCCAAAATGAAATGAATGTGTAAAATGATTCATAACATCTGTGGCTATATTATAAACCTTCTATGCTATGAAATTTACCACAGTAAGAGTTGAACCTTATCTACATAAGCAAAATACAACACGATAAAGAAGCTAGTTCTATGGACAGTAAACATAACTGTAACTAAGCACACAGCAAATGCAGTCACACTCATGTTGAGGAAACTGAACTTCTAAACACGGGCACATGAGGAAATCCTGCTCACAACAGAACTGCTAATTATCCATATGCATGTGTTGCAGTTCCCCACTAAATTGGGGAGAAGTAGTCAACTTTATGGATCTAATGCTGACTTAGACGTTATAGAAAACAGTGTTTTAATATATCATTCTTTATCTATATACCACATTTTTATGAATGAACCATTAAGTTAGTGATTTTCCCTTCAAAGCTTATAGTACTTTCAACTAGTACATCTGAAGTTTGATTTATAAATCTAAGGAAGATGAAGCCAAAAACAATACAAGTGGGTATGAGAGATACAATGTATTTCCCTTTCTGTAAGCTTTAATTAATCTTCCTAATTCAGAGTTTGTATAAGTAAAATGAAGCTTTTTCTGGAATATTATGATATATTTATGCCTTTGAAATGCTGTGCCAATCAATACAAACTATATCCCCTCCAAATACTAGTCATTACTATAAACTCTTGTCTCAATTCAGGAAAACTCTGTCTGCACAGAAGACTGGAGGCATGCCATTCTGGTTTATCGATATTTGTAGGACAGGAATGTCCTAAACCTTAAACGTGAACTTACTGCCTCTACTTCTCATCTGCTGGGGCTGGAGCTGCTGGAACTGACGGCTGAATGGAACATGGATGTAGAAATGAAGACTGCAGGCCAGTCCCAGTCCCACTTTATTAAGTACTTTAAAAACGAGGTTCCAGAAGCCTTCTCAATTTATGATTTTGTGTTGAAAGCAGAAGATTCTTGGTACTCTAAAGTTTCACTTGAGGGCTCAGTTTGGTCTTAATACGAAATGTTAAGGTCATGTGTGCTTTTGCTCATATAGGTACTGTTTCTTAAACGCTTATCCTAGTTGGAACACTAAATCATTTTCATATAGTAAAAAGCCTGACATATACAGTTATTCATATTCCCAATTTAAAAATTATCTTCCCCCAGCTTAGCCTTACATAAACAAAGCAATTTCCATGTTATATGACTACATTGTTTTATATGCCTATGCTATGGCCCAAAGACCACTATTAAATATCTTCCGATAGGCAAGATAAATCGACCAACTAACTGGCTATGTTTAATGTAACTATTTTTATAAATAAAGCTATATATAAACTGATAGAAAAGGTCCTTGTTAGAGGCAAAAAATTATTTTTGTTATCATTTCTCTAAAAAAATTAACCAATTATTCTGTTTGCAAGGTTACTGAAATATTTCTAGAATGAAACTTAAAAACTTGGTAGCATTGAGTGCTTCTGAGAAGACAAAAGAGGTTGGAGGTGAGAGGTAGTCATAGCACGCGTGTTATTTGACCTTTTCAATGTGTAATTTGAATAATTCATATAAAATTAACTGAAATCTTGAAATATTCAGAAGGTAATAAGGAGGCAAATTTTCTGGGGAGTTAAAAATACTTATTGTTTTAGGAAGAGCATACCTTACACTGGATTCATGGAAACTTAAAGCCTAGGGGAAAAGGAGCACCTACAATTTTAAAATGAACCCTTAGATTCCTCCAAATTATATGAGTTAGTCTAAATTTTATCACATAATAGTAGATAATCACTGAAGTTTCCTCCAAATAGTTAAGGTATATTATATTTTACATTAACTAGAAGAGATATATAATATTACATTCAATATATTTTTCTCATGCTCCTTGACAGGATCTAATTTTTTCAAAACCTTTTAAATGTATATAAATACTATTACACATAAATCCTAAAATTTTATATCACTGTCTTAAAATGCTTAATGGGATAGTATCTAGTTAAGAAGAATAAAAGCAATACTGATTATAAAACCCAAAGGTGACTTAACAGAGGAGTGATTAAGCTTCTTAAAACATATTACTATTTACTGTTTGGAAAAGGGTACGATCAAATATGCTTGGGTGGGAACAAAAATATCACTGTATTGACAAGTTTTTGTTCTATAAATGAAAACTGTTTCACTATCAGAGTTCAAAATTCTATAAAAAAAGATTCTAACTAAAAATAAAATCAAGAATTTCAAATAAAATGAAGAAAATAGTGATATAGTCACAGGGCAGGGGTGTAGTAAGTCCCAACTCACAATAACAACCGACTCCCAAAATGTTAAGGTCTATGAAATTGCAACAACAGATTCCTAATTTAAACTGAATATAAACTAAAATACTTATTCACACTGCAACTTAGCTGGACTCCAACAAAACTGTTAATATTTCTTAAACGTCTTAGTATCAGCAGAAAGTCTTTTATATATGTATATATAAAATATATATGTACACATAGAGACATATACGTATATAATTTATAAGAATATGGGCTCTTATTAACTACATGATAAAGTAAAAGGAATGGTACTATTTTCAACGAATATTGATAGTTTGTACCATAATGTAATATAAAAGTCATTATCATTATCACAAGCCAAATATGAACTATTATATCACTCTAATAAAGCTTTTTTCCATTTAAAGTTATAAAGCAAAAGTAATTATACTTGAAATGAAAATTCTACGGATAATCCAGAGATGACTGCAGTAGAGCAAAAATGATTCCAACAATAGTTTTTCAGCTGGGCAGCAAAGTATCCCAGGGGGTGGTCTTTATGTTCAGTTATCATCCTTCTTCATCAGTATGTCATAGGGAGCTATTTGCACATTAAACTTTTCTTAGAAAGTGGTGTTATTCCTAATAATCTTAAATGAGAATATTTCCGTACAGACACAAGTTAATTGTGTAAAAGCATCATCAAGGAAGTTATGCTGAGGACCAAGACAGAGCACCGCTGGCAAGGAAATGAGTCATGGTGTTTAGCTGCTCTTCCCAAGTGTCATAAATGACTTAAATGATTTCCTATCAATGGAATGGAGTGAATTAATGATGTTCTGCACTTGCTGCTCAGCTCTTCAGTAATGGCACAGTAGTTGACTATGGTTGTCCTTGTTTCCCATGATATTCGTCAGATACCAGATGCTCTTATAGATAAAGATATGGTAATAGTTACATATAGTCTACCAGAACACTCTGTATACTTTCTTTAAAAAAAAAGAAAAAGAAATGTGTGTGTGTAGTATGTGTGTGTGTGTATACACGTGTGGAAGTAAGAGGGCAACTTTTGAGAGTCCACTTCTTTTCTCCAGGCCATCAGGTATGGTGGAACATACTTTTAGGTGCTGAGCTATCTCACATGCCAGATGATTTATATTGTCTCTGGATTACTTATAATACTTAAAGCTACATAAATATGCTAGAAAAATAGTTAATATACTATACCATTTGGGCGGGCAATCACAAGCAGAAAGTATGTACATGTTCACCAAAATAATTTCCTAAGTATTTTCTGCGAGTTAAGTTGAATCCATGCAGATGAAATACACAGATGGAGAGAGGTGACTCTATTTTCTGCAGCCGACGTTTGAGCTAAAGCATCAGTGATTCCTACAGTCACTTATATTATTTATGCTACACATTACAAGCATAAGACCAGCCAGAAAAATCCTGAACTTAAATGGCATAGAGCATATGCCTCATTGTAAAGAGACACACTTGAATCTCAACCAACAAGAAGCTGCCAAACACTGCTCACAGACACGCTTTTCTAAGGTTTTATGGCGACTGGAAAAAAAAATGACAGCAAGAAAGTCATTTGGTGACTCAGCACCTACTAAAAGCATGCCTGATTTCTAAGAATCAAAATACTAGAAAAATGTATTGTTTTCAGCATTTGGCAGGAGGAGAACACTACGGAAAGTTCCAGGGCTAAAGAACACTTAAATTCTGCTAGTGTGCTATACTAAAATAAAACTATAAAATGACAAGAGAAATCACACTGTGATTTGAGCTAATATGTGCAGCATTACTGAAGTGTGATACAAATCAAATATGTAGCTCAGTGATCAATCTAAGGAGACATAGTAAAGCCTGGCAGATGCGTAGAGAGGCTTGGACATACAGATAACTATCATGGATTTCAATGAGAGCCCGCAGATACAGTATTTCTCTTCATAGTCAACTTTTATGCGCTTTTTGGTTTAAAGGAAGTATTAATGTAAAAAGGCTTAATTGAAAGCTGATATAATAATAAACTCTTCCAAGTCGTACAGTGGAAACTCTAGGAGTAACATCTTGTATACTCTGTATAGAAAAACAAAGGCATCCACGGTTGAAAAAAAATGATACAGTTGTCCTTTTTAGTACTTATAACTATATATTAAAATGACCTGAACTATGATATTTACATAATTCAGCACCAGAGCTTATAAATTAAGTAAACATTAATCAAGTTGTTACTGAGGATATTTAGGGAGCTAACCCAGGCATGAAGGCAAACGGAAATGGCTCTCAGAGCTGAGCAGGAAAGGATGGGATCCCAAGAGGGCACGTGAGTATGAGAGAATGGGTGAAACACAGAGGAGACAGCACACGAGGTTTGAGAAACCGCAGGGACTCCCTTAGCACTGCAGACAGCATCTGACACATATCTGAATAGGCATGCTATTAGCTGCTGGGGTCGTTTTCCTCTTGTAACAAATGTAAACCTAGTGGTTTGTCTATGTCTCCTAATCCTTTAGCACAGCACTGTGCTTTGTTGGTACAGTGGCACGGCCAGAGAGGGTATGGCCAAGTAGTGGCAACTTTATTTTGCAATGAATATAAATATTTGTATGACTGAAAATTTACAATTGTAAAATTATTAGAAACAAGGGACAATACATATAAAGAACACTTGGAAAATATGTAGAAAATAGTGGGATTGCTTCAAGTATCTCTCCATTTAATTTGATATTGGCTGAAAACAAAACAAAACAAAACAAAACAAAACCTCTGTACACTAAGAACAGCTGTTCAAATGTTAGAAAAACACTGAATTAAAATAGTGGTTTAAAATTTGAATAGGAAAAAGGCAATAATAATGATGGAAGCATCATTATTACAATGTACAGAGAACATCATGAAGAATCCTGCCCAGTGAAAGGTCTAAGCCTCTCACTGCTGCTGTTCTCTCCCCTACTCACTGTCTCCTTTCACTTCAAGAACAATGGCCATGGAGAGAGACACCATGAGGACAGTGTGTGGATTCATTCAGATCCCCAGCACTGCACTCCCACTTCTGTAACTCAGGACGACTGTCATGATGCCACTGAGCTACAGCCCTGGCCCACCAGCATGACTAGTTCATAGAGCTCAAGCACAAATCAATTAATTCCACTGCTATCTTAGATGATCATTCTTTTTTATGCATAGTTGAGGTTACAGCTTGATGGTATCAAATGGCACCTAACTTCCTCTATTTCTGACAGCATTTCAATAAATTAATACTCTCATGCTGACATGTCATGCTTTTGTGTCAAACTGCATATTTAAATTTAAATACTTGAAAAGTGCTATGCAAAGATGTGGCCTTATGCTATCATTTGCCCATACCTGTGATGAGCACCAGCACAAGTGACTCACATGTGAGTCACCTGTCATCAGAGTTTCCCAGAGGCTTTCTTTGTGACCAGAGGGTCACATGACATAGCTCAGACTGGCCTCAAACTTCCAATCCTCATATCCCTCCCTCCCATGAGCTAGGATGACTGACAGGCATGCATCCACACAATTGTTTTAGGTTTAGTACTAATATCAATAGGCAAATCAAGCACATGTGGCTTTCTGTTGTAAAGGAAAACCGGGTTTTTAAATATATATTAAATAAAATATAGTACAGGTGGTATATAACTCAGGCTGGCCTTGACTTCTCTGCAATTGTTTTGCCTCAATCTCTGTGTGCTAGAACTCCAGAGCCCCAAGCAACAAAGTCAATATTTGCATTAGAAAAATTCATTTATCTAAATCTAGCTTTCTATTACTGATAAAAAGCTTCCTACTTACTGAACTGGGGTATACATGTCAGTAATGTTCTTTTCATAATGCTACCTGTTACATCTTCTAATGTGCCAGGATAGGAAAACTGCTTCACACAATTTGCCCAACTCATATTTATGTGATTTGTTTCTCTCCATAGAGAAAAACAGTACACGAGAAGCCACAGGAGCTAATGTAAATTAAACCTTAAACACTCACTGTTGCTGGGGAGGCCCGAGTTGTGTGTGTCACTGAGTGACCAGAGTTCTCCATTGAATTGCCGATCAAATAGGTTCCTCCCGAGCTGCTGATGAGTTGTCCTCCTGTGACGCCCATCTGAATCCCACCAGTACCCACCATACTGTGGGAGGACACCACAGTTGTCACCTGGGCAGAACTTCCTTGAGTATCAAAGTAATTTCCTCCAGTGTTTTGGCTGTACATCTGTGTTTCTGTGTAGGGATAAGTTGTTGTTCGGCTTTAGAAGAAAACAAAGAAGAAATTTATTAGCTTGTTTATATCATGATTGTTCTCTTTAATACCAATATATTTTAAAATACATCAATAATATATAGCCTCTGAATCCTGTTAAAATTTATATTTTTTCTGTGAAATACTATTTCTACCAATGGTTGGATATTCAAATTAAATGTCTGTTTCTTTAAAGAGAACCTTAACTTGGTTTTGTACTACAGTGTTATACTCACTATAGGAGCACATCTCCAACTAAGAATAGGTCAATTCTCTGCAAGTCTGTTAAGCAATTCCTTCCTTTCATTTGAAATCTCAGGTATGTGTGAGTGTTAGGAAGACTAGGATCTGCAACACAGGGAGCTGGCTGACAGTCCATCTCTCGGCCACCTCCATCCCTGGATGACTAGTGATCATCCTTCATGTCTGAAGAAGGATCTGGAGCTGACACAGTGTGCACTTCTATCTGGCAGCTTTCTCGTTTACACTCTACACTTAATGACTGTGCCGCCTTCATGTGCTTACTTTCCATTTCCCAAAAGGTCTGGTCAAGCCTCTGACCTTAGCCTTCCAGTGAAATGGCTTTTAATAAGGTCACTTGTGACCTAATGTAAATACCAGGTTAGAAGGCTCCCGTCAGCCTTGTCTCTTTGACCTGCCTGCAGAGTGACACTGCTGACCACTCCATGTCGCCCCTTTCCTCTTTGTCTGTTCTGATTAAGCTTATCTGATTCTTTTACTTTCAGTTGATGACATCTTACATTATAACATACTTTTACATTTCTTTTATTTTGTAATATGCAAAAGCTCACAAGACATTACAAAAGCACAGAAATATAAAAATGTACAGCCACAAACACTTCACATGCTCAAATTCAAAGGCTAAACTAACATTTCCAGTTCTTGCTATTCTCTAGCTCCATTCCTACTGTGGCCAAACCTGACTATTGGGTAGGCATCAAGTCCTTTGGGTATCAACTAGGACAGTGCTTTGTTTTCTGGGGCATTTCATGACCACTCCTTACATGCACTGTTAACACTCAAACCTCTTTTTTGATCTCCATATTCCTGGTGTGTTCAATATGCTAGTGTTTGTGCTTGCTGCATTTCTTGTTAATTTACCTTAAACCACAGGCCTTTATCACGTTCCACAAGACACACATGTACTCATGTTAAGCTATCTAGAGTTAGGAAACTTTTCTTTTCAAGTTCTAATTTAAGAATTTTAATATCTAAGTTTCTAAGAGTCAACAGTTATTTCTAGACACCCACAGAATTGACCTCTATGTTCTGTCTTTGGTGTGGGAAGGAACTCGCTAGGCTACAAAAAGAAAAATGCAAACACGAAATCAGCCACAAAACCTTTTTCCTATAATCAGTCCTGTCTAAATTACAAGCTAAGGAAATATGGCACAGAACTCATGGCAGTAGCCAACCAATGTCTTATTGACTTATGGCCCACTCACTCTGTGAGACAGAACCCATACCCAACACTGCTTGGGTGACCAAGAACCAGAGACTACACAGCCAAGAGACTTAAGAAAAAGCACTAAAAATGGATCAATAAAATGACTCCTAATAATATTTTGCTGTACTCATAGATCAATGCCTTATTCACTTGTTATCAGGGAGACTGCCTCCTATAGTAGATGGGAACAGATGCAGATACCCATAGCCAGACATTACAAATAGAGTCCTTGGAACACACAGCACTAAATGGAGTGTATTCATCAAATCCCTTCCCATAGAGTTCAGGGAAAAATGTTAAAGAGATGGAAAGAGTGTAAGAGCCAAAGGGGATGAAAGACACCGGCAGAACAAGGATCTCTGAATCATCTGAGCAAAGCTCATATGAACTCAAGAGACTGAAGCAGCACCACAGAGCTGACAGAGATCTGCACCAGGTCTTCTGTGTATATATTATATATAGTATTCTTTATGGGACCCCCAAGTGTGTGATGAGTAGGTCCTTGATTCTTGCGCCCATTCTTGAAGGCCATTTCCTTCTGTTGGGTTGCCTCAACCTGCTGCTTTTTGCTTTATCTAATATTTTATTTTGTTAGGTTTGGTTGTGATCTTTTAGAAGCCTGGCCTTTTTTAAATGAGAGGCTGGAAGGGACTGGATCCAGAGCAGAGGGCGGAGGTGAGCAACTCGGAGGAGGAGAGGGAGAGGGAGTAGAAACTGTAATTAGGATATATTACATGAGAAAAGAATCTATTTTCAATAAAAAGGACAAAGAGAAGAGAAAAATCTATGCTATTAAGTACCCTCAAAAGTTCTTGTTCTTTTATGCCCTTCTTAGAGCAGAGAATAATACCTCCAACACCAGTTTTTGACATTCAAGCTAATGCTTCCTTTATGCTGTTATAAGCCACTAAATCCTAAAATTTCCTTTTAAATAAATCATGGAATTCTACAATATGCCTTTCCATCCTCATAATCCTTAATTCACAACACTATTTATTATAGCTGCCTTCTACTTGGTTTTCCTTCTTCAAACCTGGATCTCTGCCAGTTTTCCTCCAATTTTGCTGCCATGGGAATTTTTCTAAAATATAAATATGGAAACAAAATTTTACTAAAAAAAAAATCTTCCCATGACTCCTGCTTTCAAAAGTCTTCCTTACCTTCAAAAACTGCTCAAAACTTTACAGGAAGCACCAGGATTAGTTTGCACATAACCTCAGAACTCAGTAATGGTCATGTTCTTAAATGCTTACTTCAATAACAACACAATGGCTACCATTTTCCTTCAGAAAGTACCATTTTCTCCAGTCTTTTTGCTTTGCTTGGAGAACTTTGTTATTTCTCCCAAATCTCTCCCTTTGTTCTAATCACCCTTACAGGTTCAGCATAAGCTCCTCATCTCAGACTTATTTTCTGCATCTTGGCTTACCACAGCCACTTTGTATGGCTATAATACAGCTTCCAAAAGGCTGACTGCTAACTCACTCAAGTATCTGTACTTGCATGAAAGGGTACATCACTTCTATCTATAATCGCAACACAATACAGTCCCTATACAGAGTGAGCACAGTGAATAGCCAGTAACTTAAACACAACTTCTATTGGCCATAATATTCTGCTTTATAAATTTCAATAAACATTTTCAAAGTTTTGTTAATCATAAGAAATTGTGTGAAGCTAAGACTTTTACATTTTCAATGAGAAAATTTAACCCATCACAATACTTGCAATTTATATAAATTATATGAATGTTAATTTTCATGACTCCTCATGACATTCTGCTCTAACCACAGACTAGTGTCTCACTCAGCCATCATGCGAGAAGCGTCTTGTAGTTGATGGGAACTAACAGGAGACTGGATAAAGTGCAGAGTGAGAGGCTTTGGATCAGTCAATACTAAATGAGATGCATTCTTTAAACCCTTCCTCAGGGCCCAGGCATCTGTATGGAAAACTGAGAAGGGATGAGTGCAATGAAATAGTGTTTTCCAGACACAACAGGACTGATGCTCATATGAACTCAGAGACTGTGGCAGCACTCGTGGGGCCTGTACATGTACATACCAGATATGGCCCCAGCAATGAGAAGGGGAGGTGAGCACAGGCTTGCACCCCTAACAAAGAAGCTATATACAATCAGTATCTGTTTGCAAAGAATATTTTTAAAAAACTGAAAATGCCATTTAAAATATATGTAAAATTCTTATCATTGCCATAATTTCCCAAACTAGAAGTCTTCTATATTTAATAAAATAAAGATAGCCATGTTGATTTCACATTTATATTGAAAGAAAGAGAAGTTCATGCTAATTTATGTCCACTGAATATAAAAGAGCCTCATTTAATAAAATAAATCAAGACAACCTGATGTTGGCGTAAATTATAGTCAAATGAGTTGTTATAAATACATACAGGGCAATAAATACTGATATAAAGAAGACATGGCTTCTTTTTTCAGAGGCTAAGAGTGATATGTGAGTATGCACTCTATGGAGATGCTTTACAAATTACAGACACAGTAACAGCTAAAGACAGCTCATGGGTTTTGACTATTTACTATGCAACACATTCTACATAGTCATAGAGGAATTTTAACCTATCAACAAGGCTGCTCTGGTAAGGGATCATATCCAAAAACCTTTTAGATCTATGTGATTCAGCTGGAGAACGCATACTCTGGAGTTACAGTATGGTCTAGCTGGAATATAGACAAGTACTTAATACATACCTTTAATCCCAAACAATAAAAAGTAAGGTTAGTTTGTAGGAACCAGCCATGTTTGAGAGTGACATCTAATTGAGGGGCAGACAAAATGACAAATCAGAGAAAGCTTTGACGGAATGGATCAGAGATAAGGATATGCCCAACTCTCACAAGAAAAGCAGAGAGGTAACTTAAGAGAGTCAGGCAGAAAGAGAGAGGAGAGTTTTACTGGGACAGTTTTACAGGGATCGCTTATTCAGTGAGAAGCCTAGAGAAGCCACATTGAGTGAGTCAGCTTGGAAAGGACATTGAGTTGAACAGCCAGAGTCATGCGTTCTTTAATTTGTATGGTGATTTTTTGACTGATACAACTCATGTTTCACACATAATCTGAGTAAATACAATTTGGATCAATTCAAAGGATTTGACCAAAGTTAAACATTTATGAAACAAAGATTTAACACTCAAACTCAGCTCATGTTCTGAATCTTATGGAAAGAACTTATGACTTTACACACATAAATTATATCTACAAATAACTAAGAAGGGACCATTCTAAAGGATAGTAACAGGTTCTTAGATTTTTCTGTTGTGATTTAGAATTGCATTTCCTCAGTTACAACTCTTCTTACTCAGAGTGGGACCCTCAATGCTGAAGAAGGGCTGATAGAGAAGTCAGAGGCAGGTAAGAAGATAGAAAGAAGCCTGTGTTAATTCCAGCAGTTTTATCAATATGGATATTGCTACATAACCCTCCAGTCAGCATGAAAATTGGCTATGGAAAGCAAGCTACTCTAGTTTTCACATTTTCTTCTAGCTGGGAATGATCCACGGGCTAGAAAATAGTCATAGAACAAGAGAAGGGAGCAGGCACCAAAGAGCATACCAAGGTTACAGAGCACCATGTATGAACCACAAAGTTGGCTTAGTTGTTTCATAGACACATAGTATTTAAGACATGCCATGTCTAAATGAGTATAAAAAAAACATAATTAGGAAAGGAGGGGCATGGATTGTCTAATTTTGATCTTGATCTGATCACACACACACACACACACACACACACACACACACACACACACAATGACTTTCAAATACTGAGTTGATACTAGAAGTAGGCTATAATATCCTCATTGATTTTAATCTTTGGGAAGCAAACATTACCTTGTTAAATGGTATCTTGAGAGCCCAAATGAAACTAAAGTAACTCACAACACCTACAAATCTTACTAAATTTAAATGTTAAAGCTCCTAAATCAGTCCCTAGAATGTATCACCATCATCACCAGAACCACTACCACCACCACTGCTATTTGGGTTGTGTGGTTTTGGTGTTTATGAGACGATTCTCACAGTGTAATCTAGGCCTGACTGGACTCGAGATTCTCCAAGTCAGCCTCTCACATGCCAGACAGGTATGTGTCATCACACTCAGCTTTGAAGAGTGATTGTTTTAAAACACCAAGAGAAATGAAGTCATTCTGTACTGGAAGAAGTGGCTCTTTGGGTACCACAATCAGTTTTTCATACTATAAACACTGAATGCATCTTTCATTTTTTTCCCCTTCATTTCTTGCTTGAATATTATTTTCCTCAGAAATCTCCTAAACACATTCGAGGAAAATCTCAGGTATGGTCTGTTAGGTGTCTTTTTCTTGACTGAACTTTCCTGAAATAGCCAAATTTCTAGGCAGCTTTATGCACATTAGAAAGATGTCCTATGTCCACTTTGTTTGTTTCAGACAAACTGCCAAAGGCTAAGAGTTGTGAATATGACTCATCACATGACTTCTACAGCTAAAGCAAAACCTTGCTATTATCCTCATATGTATCCACATTTTAAAATGGATGTGGAAGCATGGATGTGTGTGTGTGTGTGTGTGTGTGTGTGTGTGTGTGTGTGTGTGTGTGTGCGTGCGTGCGTGCGTGCATGCGTGCGTGCGTGTGTGTGTGTGTGTGTGTGTGTTGTTTGTTTTCTGGCAGAAGCTTCCTCAGAGTTCAATCTATGCTCTACATAAACGCCAGGAGTCTCACCCTTTTAATTCAGTTAGTTAATGCTGCCTTGGCATACACCATGGTTAAGCATACCTCTGAATATTCTCTACTTGCTTATTCATTAGAATGACTAAGCCAACTGAGCTAAGGTTTAACCATCTTTATTCCATTTTTTTCAGGTTCTAGAGCCTCATATATAAGTCCATAATACAATACCTCTAAATTACGTACTTTGCATTTTATCAAGGTTTTGAATATCATGCCAATAATAGAATTGCCATTATAAAATCCAACAAGATGATATGAGTAAATTAAGAAAATAAATAGCGTGTAAATTTCATACCATAAATTGAATTTAAAAATATAATATAGTAATGGGACAATTCTAATGTTACAAACTCACTAAAGATAGGCTTTCCTACACGGTCTGATACTACCCAAACAATACATTTATTTTCCTTGAATATTTACAAAATAGATCTAAACTTAAAGGAGTAGATGCTAATTTAATAAAAACCATAGAGTTTAATAGGTATAATAGTGATTTTTAATAATTAGTTTTTAAATATTGCAAGTTTTGTTTCTTTCTACAGTAACTATGTAAATACTATATATAACATTTCTAGAAAGAAAGAGAGAAAAGAAAAAGAAAGAAATCAGCATTCAAAAAACTTCAAATAAGTCAGTCTCTGTAGATCACTAAAAAGCAATGCACACTGGAGGCAAGCCAGCTGGCTTCCACCACTGCGCTTCAGTTTATTTGTCTGTGAAAGGGGTAGGAAGAAATGATATCAGTCTTTCCAACTCTGACATGCTAAGCAGCGACATTTGAATGCCTTTCATCTTTGGAGAGATGGGAGTATTTATGTAGATAACACCAGAAGCCTTTCTCTAATTGTGAAGAGACATAAAAGTTCTTCTCACACAAGGTCATTTCTCCCTCCAAGAAGGCTTCCAATGAACCAGTGAGCTGGTGAGCTCTAAATTGGAAGTGGATGCCCACACCAGCTCCTGCACATCTTAGACTATGCATCGGTAGAAACACAAACGAAGAAAGCATCATCTCCCCTTAGTTACAGAAACTCCATGAACTCATTTCTTCTAAGGAAAGATGATTTGATAGATAATAAGAAAACCTAATTTTACCTGCAAATTCTGAAATTCGGCTGTGTTACTTAAGGAGGAAAAGAATAAGTTGAAGTGGTTTCTTATTAATCATTTGAAGTAGATGGGAGAGGTAAGTGGGGACCTTCAGACAATGTACTAACCATAAGAGTTTCAAGAAAATTGAGTCCCATTTTGTTCTCATGCTTATGGATTTTAAATAAATTACAAATGTCAAAAGTATCATCTTCCAAAGTATACTGTGTAAAAGTTTTGGAAATACTGAGTTTCTTTCCTAAATACTGACTTTCTTTTCTCCCAAATGCAGGATTTTTAAAACCTCAATAGCTCTATTAGTTATTGGGGATCTTCATGAATACTGTTACACATTTTTTACCACTTGTCTAAGCACAGTATGCTTTTAAGGAACTCATACTTTATAGAAGATAGTTTGGGAAATGTCTTCCATTAGTTGATGACAAATGTACTATCTCAAGAAGAACGGTGACAGAGTTGACCCACAGCCTTCACAGCTGTGCAAACAATGGATGCCTTTACATCCTAAAGAATGATCACCTCTAAACAACAGACAATTTTCATTTATGGCTCACATTTTTAAAAGCCATTATAAAACAGACTTCCTAATTTTGCCATAGTTTAGATTACAAGATTCTTTCCACTCTGAAAATCATGGTGCATGACTGTGGGGGAGGGTAGAAGTCAAAAGAGGAAGGAACAACGCAGAAAAAGACTTTTATTTTAAAGATCTGATTTCATCTCTTCTGGTCTCAGGCGCTGCGGGAGCCGCGGGTTACCGTGCAGACATGGCCAAGTCCAAGAACCACACCACACACAACCAGTCCCGCAAATGGCACAGAAACGGCATCAAGAAACCCGGTCACAAAGATACGAATCTCTTAAGGGGGTTGACCCCAAGTTGCTGAGGAACATGCGCTTTGCCAAGAAGCACAAGAAAGGCCTGAAGAAGATGCAGGCCAGCAATGCAAAGGCAGTGAGTGCACGCGCAGAGGCCATCAAGACCCTGGTGAAGCCTCAGGCCATCAAACCCAAGATGCCAAAGGGCCCCAGCCGCAAACTCAGCTGCCTGGCTTTCATCGCTCACTCCAAGCTTGGGAAGCAGATTCGAAGCTACGTGGCCAAGGGGCATAGGCTCTGCCAACCAAAGCCCAAGGTTCACATCAAGGCAGAGGCCGTAGCTCCAGCTCAGGCTCCCAAAGGTGCCCAGGCCCCTGTGAAGGCCCCATAGAAAAGGTTCCTGCCAATGTGAAGACAGATGGTTGGCTGTGACACATCTACCCACACGCTATTTACAGATGACCAGTATCCCATGCTGTTTTTACAAATCAACTTGAGGCAAGATCTGTTTAAATATATATATATATATATATATATATATATATATATATATATATATATATATATATATCTGATTTATTACTAACCAAGAGATTGTGACTGCAAAAGAACTCTCTGATTGTGGTATGAGATATTCCTTGGCTAGTTCAATTACAGTAACACAGATGACTGGAAATTGTAAGTTTTAAGAATTTGTACAAAAATATAACTATGGCCTAGATTTTGGGGAAATATCTTTGGGAGATACAGCTTAGGTTCCTCCAGAACATGAATAAAATAAGCTGAAGAATGGATGGAGTTATTACCCTTTCCCTTGAGTCAAAAGCAATGATTCTGTGTCAACAGCCAGCAAGGTAAAATAGTCTCAATTGTTCAATTGAAATCCATGCCTACTTGCTAACCCACACTGTTAAGCCTGTTATGCTAGCAGTAATTGTCAATATTCACAGCAAGAACCAGGTAAACACTTTAGTTTCAGCAAATTATGATGATTACACATTCTCATAAGTGATTACACGCATCTGTGAGTGCTGTCATCACCTCCTGAGTGAGACCCTGTACATTATGTCTACATGAAATGAGAATGCTGGTAACACAGGCTTAGAGACCAGACTTCCTAAGAGTGTGCAGGTTGTAGGGTCATATATTGGGTGCTTGAAAGTTCATGGCAATGATCAGAGTCCCTCTCCTCTAGGAGTATCATTAGCAAAACGTGGTTATTATACACAGAAGTGGGACTCTGAGGTCTAAGTCAGAGATCAAATACTAACTGCCTATTAATTCAGTGTGACACAACAGAAGAATGAAGATCATACTTTCCTAACACATATGGAAGTCTATTAAATAAAAACTAAGAATACAAATGACCTCAGATGGGCATCTGATCCACGAACTGTATGCAGTCTAATGGCTGTAATATAAAATTACAGAAAGATTCAAATGGCTTATGATGAAAAAGTAATTATTTTGATGCCTGAGAAAAATATTCATAGTCATCTACTCACTAAAATCCTGGATATAATTCACAGCAAGATGATGGCATTTCCTTGTTGATTGTAAAGGGGATACTTCAGAACTCCTATTCAAAATGTATATTTGCTAGTAATGAGGGGTTTTAAAAGGCACATCTTCTCCCCTGACCAAGAGTGCTCACTGTGACATGATCCTTGGAATTGGAGATGCAATCTAGGCCCACACAGTCCAGATCAAAGCTAATTGGACTTTGTAGCAAGTGAACTCATGACCTAGACCTCATTAGCCATGATCTAATCAACTGAACTAGTGGCCACAGAAAATATGTGTTAGCACTAGACAGTTTCTTTGGAATCAGTTTTGCACTTAAACAATTCTTATAAATTTAAAGAATCAACTTTAAAAATGATATTTTTCTATAGTTTTCAAATGACATAAATTCATTTAACTTGTATTTATTACATGGGATGGTTAAATATGTACAATAAAGAACAAAGGAGCCTGTGGCTTATCAGTCACAGGCGTATGCCACCACGCCTGATATTCCTGAAGCCAACATGGTAAGAGGGAAAAACCTATTCTCACAAGGTACCCTTTGTTCTTGGTACTCACATAACTCACATACACAGGCTAATAGATGTAAAAGTGCACTATGAAATGCAGTTGGCAATGTAAAGAATTTAGGACAGAAACATACAAACAAATCACAGCATTTATCAGCAATTATTTAATGTTTGTACCAATTTCTTGACTGAGTCATAAAGGGCTTCTCAGAGGCGATCTGCTGCCCTAGCTCAAAGTCACATCCCTCTAGGGAGTATAACAACACCCGCTGAACTACTGTAAACCTGCACAAATGAGGAACGACTGTGACAGACTCTCTTAACATCTATCCTAAGTGCCCCTTTCTACGGCCACCTAGCTTCTGTCACACAGACCTGAAAGATATGAGAACCCACACTCTCAGCTTCTGTGGCCACTCAGCATTCACTGTCAGAAGCAATGACAGCTAACAGCGAAGCTACTTCTAGAAGCTTCTACAAAGTTATTTATTTTCTCAGAGAATAAGGTTTAAGTGAAAAGCATCTTTTTCATTTGGTATAAATGCCTACAGTAGTTTAAATTTATCTTAGAAATGTTACGATCAAGCTGCAGGAGGCCCTAAACCTACCTAACAAATAGGTGAACATCAGCTATACTATTAACTATGGAGAGAGTTGAATATCCACTAGAATAGCAGAAACTTACTAACTTTTTATAAGTGCCAATGATCTAAATAAATTCAAATAAAACAACCAAGCAGCAAGTACTCGTTCAGGGATGTTTTTCCTCAGTATCAAAAACATTATATGGCATTCATCATACAATACTATATGGAAAATAATGGGCGCTGCTGCCCTGTATAGTGGAAGCGGACTGTGAAAGAGAAGCTAGGTCCAGGTTGACGTGAAACACTGTTCTATGAGGAGGATCACTCTAAACTGGTTGGGGTAGGGAGGAGCTGGAAAGAAAGAAGAATATGCCCAAATGCTATTTAAAAAGAAATGTATTTGATTATGGAAACATAATGTTACTTCTAGGAAGAAATCAAAGTTGGTACACCGGAAGCAGGTGAGAAGTATAGAGAGAGGGAGGAAGAAGAATGCCAGGGGCAATGTGTTTATTTTCAGGTAATTAAGGTATTCGTATGGCAATAAAATGTGGAAATCTAGGTAAGATGCTGGATTAGAAGCTGAGTCTTGGTAAATGGATGAATAAAATCAGAAGTCTAGGGCAGATTCTGGCCTGAAGATTCTGAAATAAAACAATGGAAGCTCACAAAATTCTACTTTTCTGCATGGGCACACTGTCTGAATTATTGAAACTCTCCATCCTTCCCAAACTGTAGAACCTAATACAAATGACAGGGAAAAAATAACCAAATACATAATAGATGCTATTCTTATGTTATTGTATATTTTTATTTTTAATTCTTGGTTGCTCAATTTTTTTCTATAATTTTAATTTTTATTAGCATTTTTAAGTTACTGAGCTGTGTTTTTTAAATTGCTTGCTTACGAATAAAAAGAAAAATGAAGGAAGGAAGGAAGGAAGGAAGGAAGGAAGGAAGGAAGGAAGGAAGGAAGGCAGATATATAAGATAAGAGAGGACTTCAAAGTCTGGCCTTCCCTTTTTTTGAACTACAAAAATCTTCTCTCTACTTCCAGATCTACAGTACTCTATCTTGCACAGTTCAATCCATATACATTTCTACCCATTCACAGCCTCCCCTCCCTTTATATTCTTTCCCAATCAATTCTCAACTTCCTACATAGCAATATTGACAGCCCAGCCTTAAAAAAACCAAAACCAAAACAAACAAACAAACAAACAAACAAAAAAAACTATCAACTTAATTTTCCCCACTGCTGCTATTTCTGGATCAAATCAGAGACACTAGAGTGTTCTATTGAGAGCAATGTCAAAACAGTCACTCGGGCACTAGGAAAACACAACGATTTTTTACTACAACCAAATAAATAGAAGTAGAGACTATAGTTTGCAACGAAGACTCCTCTTCTACCTCTCTTAAGGACTCATATAAAACAAATCAAAATAAAATAATAGGAAAAGGAATAAAGTAAAACAAAAAGACACATCCATCCTAACAGGTGCACAAAATACAACAGAGAAATACAAAGAATGAGACAACTCTCCATAGCACACCTGTAACCTCCCAACACCACAAAAATGCAAAACAAAGACCCTAAGATAGCTAAAATTTCAGAGAAAGAATTAACAAACAAACAAACAAAAAAATCAATGGCCATAAAGGCCACTCAATTAAGCAGATGAACAAAATATGGGGATCCATTCAGGACACAGACAAGAAAGTAACCACAGTGAATTAAATGGTTGGGGACTTGGAGCTGAAACTTTTAAAAACATGGAGAATAAAAATCAACCAAGAAATTGAGACACTGAGGAGGAACTAAACAGAAACAATAGAAATATATGTCAATTATACTGCAATATTTAAAAAAGAATGGTTCATGAACAAGCTAAAGATAAAAATGAATTTAAGGGGAGACAAAGTCAAAATAACAATCCATTCAGAAACATGTTTTTAAATATTAATGGGCTCACCAATGCTTATGAACATTAAAGATGCCAAATCTAAAAATCCGTGAGCTAGAATAAATTGAGTGGAAGTTCAAAGGTACAGACAATGGATTCAATCAAATAACAGCAGAAAATGTCCTATAACCTTAAGGGTAATGGGAGGAGAGGCATTACAACAAAGAAGAATTTAGAAGTGTAAACAGGACCAGAGAAGAGGATCCCCACAGCTCTCTAGTGAGGATGTTCAAAACAGAAAGCAAGAATCATATAAAATGTCAATCACAGACAAAACACAAGTGCTAGAATAATATCACATGTTGCATCAACCCCTATCCCAAGTTAGGAAAGCACAGAATGACTTTTATATTTATCTAGCTACCTATTTACCTATCTATCATCTACTTATCTATCTATCTATCTATCTATCTATCTATCTATCTATCTATCTATCTATATCTATGTATCTATCTATTTCCATCTATCCATTCACCCAGCCATCTCTTGAGTTTTGAATTTAAGTAACTTTCAACCAAGGTCAGTAAAGCAAGTACAGTTATCTTCACACTGACAAAAATTGGAAAAATAAGACCATTTCAAGACAAACAAAACGAGGGCAAAATACAGAAGCCAACGCAGCTCAGAAGAGTATTATTAAAATAGTGCTAAACATGGAGAAGAAAGGCAGTCTTACTCATGAAAACACAGCAAACAATACGTTCCATGAGAAGAACAGATTAACCAAGGAAAGCAAGAACACAGCTGATCATATCCAACATATGTCTAAAACTAACTTGGAAGGAAGAAGAAAACCAGAAATAATCCAACCAGCCACAAAATCAAGTAACAAAATCACTAGAAATAGCACAGCCCTTAAAATAATAATCTTATGGCAAACAGCCTAACTCACCAATTATAAACAAACTGGATTTTAAAAGTATTTCAGCTATCTGCTGCCTAAGAAACACACTTAGCTAGGAGAACGTAAGAGAGCCAAAGGATGCAGGTAAGTGCAAGCTGTGAAAGGCTGGCACAATGACTCACATATCTGGGAAAGTAGACTCTAAACTAGAAATCTTCAGAAGAGATAAAGAAGGCTACTGTTACTATTAATAACAGGAACAATTCTTTAAGAAGCTAACACCTATGAATAACTATGTATCCAATCTTACAACTACAGTTTCATAAAACAAATAGTACAAGTATAACAACAGGTCATACAGGTCTCACACACAATCGTAGTATGAAACTTTGATACCCAATTAGCAAATTTACGTAAGTCATACAATAAAAATAATACCAAAGAAATTTCAGAGCTAAATTATGCTATAGACAAATATTCTAATCAACAGAGAGGGATCACATGTTCTTGTTAGCAGTTTGTACAATGTTCTCCAAATCTGATCAGATTTTGGGCCATAATGTAAGCCTTAAATACAAGAAAGTCTGAACTCATGCCTATATCTCATCAGACAACAGTCTGAGTAAATCAACATCAAGAGAAAGCTCAGAGATAACAACACTTGGAGACTGTACAATACACTTTTGAATGAACAGCAGGGAACTAAAGAAATCAGGATATTTAAAGATTCCTAGAATCAAATAAAACAAAACTGCAACCTAGCAGAACCAATGAGATACAGGAAGTCCTGAAAGGGCAGTTTATTATCTCTAACTGGTGGCCTAAAATAGGCAGGTTCCCAATAAATAACAGTGATACACATCACCATTTTGAAAAACAAGAGCCAACCCAAACTCAGTCCATGTGAAAAAATAAAGACGAGATGGAGCACAAATTAATGATATAAAGGTTAAAAGAACAAGGCACAGAGCAGATGAAGAGATGACTCATTGAAAGATGAGTAAGATTGACAACCTCTTAGCCAAACTAACAAAAAGAGAGATAAGACCTAAATTAATAAAATTAGAGACGGAACAGACTCTTATAATAGATTTCAACAAAATACTGAAGATCATTATGAAACATGTTGAATCTGATTAATTTTGGTGGAGTTAAATGCTTTAAATCAGCATACAAAAATTAATATCTTTTCTGTATATCAGTACCAAATTTGCTGAGAAATTAAGAAGAATATCCCAATTAAAATAGCTTATAAAAACAAAAAGTAAGTACCTCGTCTAGTAAACCTAACACAATGGTGAAAGCTTTGCAGTGTACATTTTAAAACACTCAGAAAGGAAGTTGACCCTAGATGGTGGAAAGACCATCCATCCTAAAGCAGAACTCACTCTATTACCCAAAGTAAGACACAGATCAGTCTAATCTCCATCAAAATTTGAGAGATTCTTCATATAAGTCAAGAAGAAAAAAAAAAGCCCCAAAATTCATGTGAAAACAAAAAAGGCCACAAATAGCCAAAGATATTGTATCTGCTGAAAGTAAACCGTGAGAGGTGTCAAAATATCATAATAACTGACTTCCTATACTACAGAACCATAGTGAAAAAGAAAGCATGATACACAAAAAGGAAGGAAGACAGACAGAGAGGCCAACCTAGTAAACTCAAGAGAGTACCCAGAGAAAACCTCACATAGCTATAACACCTACTTTGACAAACTTGTCCAAAGAGTACCCGAAGAAACAGAGATCCTATTCAATAAATGGTGGGGACAAAACTGGATATTTACCTGCAGAAAAATGCAAGTAAATCCTTATCTGTTCACTTGATTAAACATTGGCCTATGGGTAGACACTGATTCAATATCTGAAAAGCTGAAACAGCTGAGAACAAATATTTCAAATCACACTTATAGGCAAAATAGTCCTGACCAAGGCCTAGAGCATAACCCTAAGAACTGGTAAATGGGATCTGAATGTGACTCCAACAACACAGCAAATAACCCCGAATTGACAAAAGCAACAAAAGGAACTAAAAAGACCTCTTAGAAAGCCAAGAGACAATCAGCAGAAGGGATAGCCTACAGATTGGTGCAAAACACCTGCCAAGTATGTAGAATATATAAAGAACTACATGCACACCAATCTTACCACTTCTTTTTTGTCAAGAGAAAGATAATGGAATTAGTCTATATATCTCATTGAAATGTGTACAATAGTATTTTATTCATCCATAAAGAATAGTACATTATAAAACTTACAGGAGAATGGATAAATCTGGAAACTATTGTATCAACTAAGGTAAGCTAGACTTGGAAAGAAAAATACTGCATGCTGATCTCTTAGGCAGATTCTAAGCTTTATTTTTAATTAATTTTTCTACATATAATTTTCTTGTTTACATGTATTTTATTCATACCTAGTAATTGCAGAGGCCAGAGAAGGCCATTCCCTTGGAACACAAGTTACAGATGATTAAGAGCTGCCATGGGCATAAGAATCAAATCCAGATTCTCTGGGAAGCAGGCAGCGCTCTTAACTGCTAAGCCCTCTCTTCAGCCCCTGATTCATATTCACATGGGTGTGGGAGTCTATACAGATCATTAAACTCGGAAGGGGATAAGAAGAAAAAGGTCTGAGAAGCAAAGGAGACATGTGTGCTATGAAAAGAGCAAGGGGCTACCACATATGGCAAGGAGGGCTATCTCAGGGGGGAATGAATAGGGAATTTTGGCAAAAACAAATCATATTTGAAATGCCATAATGAGACCAACTTTGTATTCTAATTCACAAAAGAAAAAGATAGAGACAAAGAGGAGCTTTCTTTCCATGTCCCACTATCATGTTCTAGACCTCATGTCAGGAACATTAAATATATCCTGAAATCCTCTGACACCTGAATTTGATTAGAGTATATGCCACCTCCATAAAGGCATAATAGAAAGTTCTGAATATAATACTAATACATGATTAAACCAAACCTAAGCTTTTAGTCATAATAATATGATGAACAACTTCGAATGGACTCCATCACGCATGCTTGTCTTGTTACAGTTACTGCCGTGGGTAAAATCCAGGCCCTCTGAGAGCTCACAGACTGGTATCACTGGGACCAATGGAAGCAACCATGGAAAGAAGCAAGGTCAGAAGAGCTTGAGGAGCAGCCGCACTGCAGGGATGCAAGAAGCACCCAAGCTACAGGCCCTGAGGAGTGCAGTTGCTACTGGGATGCTAGGAGCATACACTGCGGGGGGACATGAACTCCAAGGATGCAAAGGGCATGGAAACTAGAAGGCTGGAGTAAGACACTGAGAGACCTGAATTCACTTAGGTACAATCAGAACCTGCCTGCTAACAAAAACCCAGGCTGGAGTACCTTTTAGTTTCTTCATTTATAATGAGGCATTGACTTTCAATCGAGTAGCTGCAGAAAGCCAATAAATACACAAATTGCTACTATTGTAGATGCAGAGGAGATGGCAGTTGGGGAGGCTGACTTGAGAAAGGAAAGAAGATTCGTGGAAGATCATCTCTTTTTATATAGATTTAACTGCGTGGAAGTCTAAAAAATTCCTTACATATGATTTTATACAAATTTACAGATAAACACA
The DNA here is from genome assembly GCF_000001635.26 of Mus musculus. NCBI lineage: Eukaryota > Metazoa > Chordata > Mammalia > Rodentia > Muridae > Mus > Mus musculus. Next base: position 27,867,152 of record NC_000085.6, read on the forward strand.
AACCTCATACATATCCAGCTTGACATTTAGAAATCACAGATGTTAAGACATTATTAAAGCACGGACACCGTTAACAAGAAATACAAGTTTTTCTCAATTCAGGGGAAATTGCTAAGGCACACACAATTTGAACAATTTAAAATATTCTGGGAAGGCTAAGTGAAAAGAAAATACAGATACTTTTATTAATAAACATAGACAAAGCTCTAAGTACCACTTTAATTTAAATAACTCACAGTAAAACAAAATCAACATAAATGTTTAAAAACATGCAAACAACCCCAGGACTAGAGAGCTGTATTAGAAAGTACAGTATTTCTCGGAGTTGGTGGAGACAATCAGATGTCAGCGTCCAACTTACATTGCTCCATTGGTATAGACAGTATCACTTCCTTCCACATACTGCACCTGAGCTGGGTAGACATGTTGGACCTGCTGAACTGTCTGTACCTGCTGCACCTGAAAAACAAATATGAAGACTATAGTTAAGTGGTAGACACAGAACGGGTACACCACATTAGATCCATGGCAAGTGGAAGACACAAAGGGTACACCACATTAGATCCATGGCAAGTGGAAGACACAAAGGGTACACCACATTAGATCCATGGCAAGGGTTAGTAGACCTTAAAAGCCTACATTGCATTAGGTTCATGGTAAGTGGTAGGAGTAGGAAGAGTACACTACATTAGATCTATCTCAAACATTTCTCCAGAGTACTGATCAACAGGAGGTGGCTAGTATTGAAATTTCTGAGGATTAAGTACTTTCAAGTTAAGAAATTTTGCCTAGATCAGTTATAGCACATACATAAATAATGCTATAATTTTCTTCTCGCTGTGTACATATACACAGCTTTGTTTAACATTCTGAAAGTTTCTCTGATTTTGATGAGTTATGAAATTCTACTCCATTTAAAATTTTAAACTAAAGCTAAATTTATTTTTAATTAAAAACAGCCATCTCAGTTCATATAATGTTATTTATATATTTTTTTCTCATGGCTAAGCATTTGGTATTAGCAAACTGATGATCTCTTTAACCCTAAAAATAGATACAGAAAAGAAACATCATATGGACTCAGCAGGTTGCACTTTATACATTGAGGAATACATTCACACATATACAGACTTAAAATCAATTAAAGAAAAAAAGGTCATGAATTTGAAAAACAGCAAGGGAAAATTACATGGAGGAGGCTGTAGGAAACAGAGGGAAGTTAGGAAATAATGTCATTGTATTATAATCTAAAAAAATAAAACATTATAATAAAACCCCCATAATATAAAAGTTTGAACACTCAAATGTTTAAAATTACCTTAAAAACTTCATGCATTAATTTTTGAAATAACTATCACCATGTCCTTTCCTTTTACTCTCTGTCCATCCCACACATGCAGGATTATAAAAAGCAATTCAAGGATCATATTTCATATACATATGAAATATATATATATATGTATTTATGGAGGAGAGACATATGGATCTTGGAAAACATTATACTTCTACCATGTGCATTCTAGAACCAAAACTAGGTTTCAGGTTTAGTAGTAAGAACCTTTTGCCACTGAGCCACTCAAGGGTCACAGTTCATTATTTCTAAGAAATGAAAATTATTACAAAGATTTATTTCTAATAATTATATATATGCATGTCTGGACCAAACTCAGGTCCTCCACAAGGGCAGGATACATGCTAACCATTGATCCCTTTCTCTAATACCAAGAGATCAAAATTATTAAAGCATTAACAGTGCCATCATGTTATCAGGAATACATCATTCCGATGACCAGTGCAATGTGTGCCTGTTCAAATCAAGATGCTAACACGTTTCCCATAGTGCAGTAAGGTACCTCACACCTTAATCAATAAAAGCTTCCCCCTCCTTTTTTTTTTTTTTAATATGCTGCCTCTTATCATCTAGAGGGGGAAAAATTGAGCTTTCTGGCATTCTAGACTCAGTGAACAGCATCACTAAATTTTGTGCTACGACTTTTAACATGTCATATAAATTGTTGATAAAATCTAGCTGCACAGGGCTAGAGGACGGCATATTGTTCCACTGAGGATACATTGGATACCACAGTCTATCTTGAGCAGTCGCAAACACCCCTTACTCCAGCCAAGGTGCCTCAGGCCTCCAAGGGCACCTGCACTCATATGCTCATACTCCCCACTCCAACCCCCATATACACGGGATTAAGAGTCACGTAAAACTCTAGAGGTGGAAGAAGTTCCAACTTGAGAAGCTGAGATCTTCCTTTTGCGCCTGTCCATTGGCTCATATGGAAGCCATCTGTAATACCGACTTTGGTATCAGGAGTCGGGTTGCTGTAGCCAGACTCGTCAGGCTCATGACCTAGTTTTTTTCCCTGAGAATCCTAGTAATCATCAAAAGCTACTTTCTTTCTTTTTTTTTAAAATATTTTTATTAGGTATTTTCCTCAATTACATTTCCAATGCTATCCCAAAAGTCCCCCATACCCTCGCCCCCACTCCCCTACCCACCCACTCCCACTTTTTGGCCCTGGTGTTCCCCTGTACTGGGGCATATAAAGTTTGCAAGTCCAATGGGCCTCTCTTTCCAGTGATGGTCGATTAGGCCATCTTTTGATACATATGCAGCTAGAGTCAAGAGCTCCAGGGTACTGGTTAGTTCATAATGTTGTTCCACCTATAGGGTTGCAAAAGCTACTTTCTATAAAGAAAAAGGTTAATAAAAGTTGTAAACTTGTGGTAGTTAAAATTTTCTGTCATTTTCTTAAGAGGTTTCCATAACAAGCCTGATGAGCAGGAAGTCTGCTGTCTGTCCTAGAAATGGCAGCATAAACAAAACAGTGAGAGTATCAGAGGACATGAGAACATGGAGGGGAAATGACTACCACATCCACTTTTTATCTCTTAGATGTCTTAGTCTTATTATTAAAAGCCATGTTCATGTATTTTGTTCTTCTAGTGTTAGTTCTATAGTGTACAAAGTGTTTTACTGAAGTTCTTTAAACACTTCCATTCCTCATAATCTTTAAGCTTTTACTTCTTCTGTTTTTATAAAACTCATTATTTTAAGTAATATTGTACAACATATCTTTAGAGAGTACATTTTCATGTAGATCTTACATACACTTGTGTCTATGAATCTTCCATGATATATATGTAAGCATATGCCTACTTTCTTAAGAAAACACCAGCTATCAATATAATATATTTGGTAGTTTTTATAATTCTAGACTAAGGTAATTTTAAAATGAAAACTCTCTCATGTTTATTATCAAACTTACAAAACCGATATGCACTGTTCTTCTCTAAATTTAATCTTGTAATTCACTTATTAATAAATTTTATAATTTCCTGAATGTTGGAGTCCTTTTTTACTGGTTGATGGTAGTTATTTGTATTCTAAACACTGTATTAAATATTGAAGTTTATTTATTCAAATATACAAGTATATTTTCTCTTCTCCAAGTAATAATATGTTTTGCTTCAAAAGTGGCTAGAAATACTATGTATAGTATCTGCCCTATGAATGCTTACCATCTTCTCCATTTTAAAATTATAAATGATTTCACATTTTTAATGTTTATTTTGTTTCTTAAATTAAACTGAATGTGTAGTTACATGTATGTTAGTTTCCATACTTTTGACACTTTTATTTTCTCAAACACACTTTTGTCCAGAGAAGTTTTAGTACTATGGAAAAGTCAAACAAAAACTGGGCCAATTACATACTAGCACTCCCATCCACACTGAGAGGGGCACAATATGTGTAGCTGACGAACTCACACCCACAGGGCATTATTACAGACACATACTTTCAGTAGCATTCGATTTGTGTATGTGTATACATATGCATATATACATGTGCACCCACTGATAAGTAAAAGCACAAAGTAGACCTGATAGTGTGACACCGAGTTTGAGTCACATGTTAGGTTTGGGTTTTTTTTTTTATTATTCTGTAAGTTCATATTGCTCTTGCATTTTCAAAATGAAAAAATAACACTGCACAAAACAAAACACAAAGATAAAAGTCTCCTGCAGCAGTGTTTTCAGCCATTTTTCAGGACTTCTTTCTGGGGTCAATATCAGGAGAGTGTAAGATCCACAAATTTTGGCTACAAAAACTAGTTATACTCCTTTGGAGATACTCAACACTTGAGTACTATAGTGGCAGATTGGTTCATTTGTTAATTTTTGAATTGTATGTACCTGCTATGGGTATGGGCATGTGAATCTAGGCACAGTCAAAGACCACAGGCACTGGATGATCTAGATCTGTAATTGCAGGTACTAGTGTGTCACCCGACATGGGTTCTCATTGTCAAACTCTGTTATTCTACAAGAACAGTATCTATACTTAAGCAATGAACCGTCTGAGAGTACCCTAGCATCTTCCAATAATAATTTCCTTTGCATAAAATAAAAATAACAAACGAGATTTATTAATTATGCAAATCAATTAAATAAAAATAAAATATGGTATAGGTCTTTTTCGGCAACACAATAAATTTTGATGCCCATGCAAATTTTTTTTGAAATCTATTATTTTTATCACATCAATAAATAAATGTTGATCAGAAATTGCATACATTTATAAGAGCTTACTTTTTTTTTTTTTTTTTTTTTTTTTTGAGACAGGGTTTCTCTGTATAGCCCTGGCTGTCCTGGAACTCACTTTGTAGACCAAGCTGGCCTCAAACTCAGAAATCTACCTGCCTCTGCCTCACGAGTGCTGGGATTAAAGGCATGCACCACCACGCCCGGCTGGCTCCTCACTTTTTTATTAGATATCTTATTTACATTTCAAATGCTACCCCCTTTCCTGTTTCCCCTCTGAAAACCCCCTATTCGCTGTCCCCTTCCCCTGCTCACCAACCCACCCACTCCCGCTTCCTGGTCCTGGCATTCCCACACTGGGATTTAGAGCCTTCACAGGACCAAGGGCCTCTTCTCCCACTGATGACTGATTAGGAGATCCTCAGCTAAATATGCAGTTGGAGCCATGAATCCCACCATGTGTATTCTTTGGTTGGTGGTTTAGTTCTGGGGAACTCTGGGGGTACTGGATAGTTCATATTGTTGTTCCTCCTATAGGGCTGCAAAACCCCTTCAGCTCCTTGGGTACTTTCTCTAGCAACTTTAATGGGGACCCTGTGCTCAGTCCAATGGAAGGCTGTTGAGTATTCAATTCTGTATTTTTCAGGCACTGGCAGAGCCTCTCAGGAGACAGCTATATCGGGCTCTTGTCAGCAAGTTCTTGTTGCCATCTGCAATACTGTCTGAGTTTGGTGACTGTATATAGGATGGATCCCCAGGTGGGGCAGTCTCTGCTCCATGCTATGTCTCTGTAACTCCTTCTATGAGTAATTTGTTCCCCTTCTAAGAAGACCACACTGTGGTCTTCCTTCTTCTTGAGTTTCATGTGTTTTGTGAATTGTATCTTGGGTATTCTGAGCTTCTGGGCTAGTATCCACTTATCAGTGAGTGCATATCATGTGTGTTCTTTTGAGATTGTGTTACCTCACTCAGGATGATATCCTCCAGCTCCATGCTTTTGCCTAAGAATTTCATAAATTCATTGTTTTTAATAGCTGAGTAGTTCTCCATTGTGCAAATGTACCACATTCGTCTGTTGAGGGACATCTGGGTTCTTTCCAGCTTCTGGCTATTATAAATAAGGCTGCTATGAACATAGTGGAGCATGTGTCCTTATTACACGTTGGAGCATCTTCTGAGTATATGCCCAGGAATGGAACTGCCAAACTGATTTCCACAGTGGTTGTACCAGCATGCAGTCCCACCAGCAATGGAGGAGTGTTCCTCTTTCTCCACATCCTCGCCAGCATCTGCTGTCACCTGAGTTTTTGATCTTAGCCATTCTGACTGGTGTGAGGTGACATCTCAGGGTTGTTTTGATTTGCATTTCCCTGATGAGTAAGGATGTTGAACATTTTTTTAGGTGCTCCTTAGCCATTCGGTATTCCTCAGTTGAAAATTCTTTGTTTGGCTCTATACCCCATTTTTAACAGGGTTATTTGGTTCTCTGGAGTCTAAGTTCTTCAATTCTTTGAATAGATTGGATACTAGCCCTCTATCGGATACATGGTTGGTAAAGATTTTTTCCCAACCTGCTGGTTGCCATTTTGTCCTATTGACAGTGTCCTTTGCCTTACAAAAGCTTTGCAATTCTTTGAGGTCCCATTTGTTGATTCTTGATCTTACAGCACAAGCCATTGCTGTTCTGTTCAGGCATTTTTCCCCTGTGCCCATATGTTTGGGGCCCTTCCCCCACTTTCTCCTCTATAATTTCAGAGTCTCTGGTTTTATGTGGAGGTCCTTGATCCACTTAGACTTGAGCTTTGTATAAGAAGATAAGAATGGACTGATTTGCATTCTTCTACATGCTAACCACCAGTTGAGCCAGCACCATTTTTTGAAATTGCTGGTTTTTTTTTCCCACTGGATAGTTTTAGTTCCTTTGTCAAAGATCAAATGACCATAGGTATGTGGGTTCATTTCTGGGTCTTCAATTCTATTCCACTGATCTACCTGCCTGTCTCTGTACCAATACCATGCAGTTTTTATTACAATTCCTCCTCAGCTTGAGATCAGGAATGATGATTCTACCAGAAGTTCCTTTATTGTTCAGAATAGTTTTCACTATCCTGGGTTTTTTGTTATTCCAGATGAATTTACAATTTGCCCTTTCTAACTCTGTGAAGAATTGATTTGGAATTTTGATGGGGATTGCATTGAATCTGTAGATTGCTTTTGGCGCGATAGCCATTTTTTTCTATATTAATCCTGCCAATCCATGAGCATGAGAGATCTTTCCATTTTCTTAGATTTTCTTTGATTTCTTTCTTCAGAGACTTAAAGTTCTTATTATACAGATCTTTCACTTGCTTATAGTCACACCAAGGTATTTTATATTATTTGTGACTATTGTGAAGGGTGTCATTTTTCTAATTCCTTTCTCAGCCTGTTTATCCTTTGTGTAGAGGAAGGCCACTCATTTGTTTGAGTTGATTTTAAATGTAGCTACTTTGCTGAAGTTGTTTATCAGGTTTAGGAGTTTTCTGGTGGATTTTTTTGGGGTCACTATCATGTCATCTACAAATAGTGATATTTTGAGTATTTTTGCATCAATATTCAAAAGGGAAATTGGTCTGAAGTTCTTTCTTTGTTGAGTCTTTGTGTGGCATAGATATTAGAATAATTGTGGCTTTATAGGATGAATATTATAATCTAATTATAATATTATTAATATTGTATATTATTGTTTTAGAATATATTATATTATAAATTAATATAATAATATATTATAATTACAATTTAATTATCATTAAAGTAGAATTAAACCATAAATGTCAAGAATCTCAGAAGTAAAATCCTATTAGAGATTTATCAAGGACAGCAATATTCAAAAAGGTTCTTGGTCACATGGAGATATCTGAGGACAACATGAAACTAGGCTTTAACTTTTTTAGCACCTACCAAGTCAAAGAACGGACACAGTGAATGGGGAAAGGCCTAAACAACTGAAATAGTAGGCTACAGATGCCCATCAAGCAGTTTCTGCACAGAAACAGATGGAAAAAGACAGACTGCTAAGAAGGTGAGCACACATTCCTCCTAGGATGAATCACAGTGCAGGAGGCAAAACTAGGCACACATTCCCAGTGGTAAAATACATACACACACTCACACACACACACACACACACCATAGGATATATCCTGTTCTCTAAAAAGCTAAGATACTTTTCAATTAAGTTAATCATTTAATTTTGTTTGGGAGTGGGGTTCCTTATTAATAGAGGTAGATTATAAAGCCATAGAAATGTCACCCCACCTTCTCCACTCTTCATCAGAGATGGTGAGATCTAGGGACGAACCAAAGCCATGAAGATTGTCTATTCTGATTAGTAAACCCAGTCACAAAATGCAAATTGAGAATGGCAGAACCCAGCCCATTCTATTTTATTTACAAATTAGTATTATATTAACCCAAAGCCCCAAACAGGTTAATATCTATCTATGTATCTCTCTCTCTCTCTCACTATATATATATATATATACATACACACACACACACACACACACACATATATATATATACACATATACATATATATGTATAAATACTCAATAGTTAAATAATGCACTATACATTACAAATGAATTACTAATGAATATTTATAAAATAAATATATTATCTTCTAAACTTAGGTATCAACTTTTATTGAAGAATAGAGCTACTGTGGAACATTATTTGAAAGTAAACAAAACAACTTTTAAAGACATATTTTATTTACATAGATATATTGTGTGAGGGTATCCTATTTGTATGCACGTGTGTATCTCCAGACACTATTGGAGCTAGAGTTGAAAGCAGTTGTGAGCTGTTTGAGATGAGTGCTGGGACCTGGACTCACATCCACTGGACAAACCACAAGTGCTCTCAACAGTCATTTCTGCATTCTCTGGATGAGACCATTTTTAACTGCTGCTTCAACTGCACTAAAAATGAAGAGAATTTTTTACATTGCACGCTATTCTCACTTTCTAAAACAACTGATTCAAATTTCTCAAGTATTAATTGTTATTCTGTTGAACATTAAGCGATGTTTGGATCTGTGTTAAAAGGCTGTGCATTAGAACCTGATTTCCACTTTGATCTCCATTAGGTGAATGCAGGAAAATTCAAGTAAGCATTTCTGATGGAGCTAGGAAACTAACTCCTGTCAGCATTTCATCAGCATCTCCAAGGCCCTTATCCCCAAATCTCTGTACAATCTCTAAGCTGACACATCTGCTGCTATTATCCCTTATCCAGGTCCTTAGAAAAAATTAATTACACTGGTCTTAAAGTTCATCTCTTAATTTCACTTGCTTTTCCAAATGAATTCCCAAAAAGCTTCTAAAAATAATAAATAGTTTTCATTATTTTTAATTTTAGTAAAGAATTAAGAGGCTAAAATATGAATTGAAAAAGATATAAAAAAGATAGATTTGATGTAGTTAATCAATAGTTTTTAATATTAAATAATCAGTGAATAAAGATTAAGGGTGGGGCTGGTGAGATGGCTCAGTGGGTAAGAGCACCCGACTGCTCTTCCGAAGGTCCGAAGTTCAAATCCCAGCAACCACATGGTGGCTCACAACCACCCGTAATGAGATCTGATGCCCTCTTCTGGTGCGCCTGAAGCTACAGTGTACTTACAAGTAATAAATAAATAAATAAATAAATAAATCTTTAAAAAAAGATTAAGGGTGTTTGAATACATGAAGGACCGATTTTTAAAAGCTTAAAAAGTTGGCAGTAATGAGGGTCTCCTTAGAACAACGTTCTACACCAGATAGTTACTCTGCCGATTGAACCAAAAATATACTGCCAAATGTAAATATGTGAAATAATCCATTTATAGTCATAGTGACTAGGTAGTGTAGAAACTTAAGTGTTTCCTATGGATATATATTTAAATAAACAAGCACTTATATCATCATTCACAGTTTAATACTCTGAGCTTATGTGCTTACTCAATGTATATTTCTCATGATTTGCCTTATTACAATGGAAGGGAATATCAAAGGAAATTACACACCACAGGAACATGTGCTAGTTCAACAGAATCAATTAGTATATTTGAGGACAAATTTACACAATATGTTATTTTGGATGTGTTTCAAGAAAAAGAACATGAATCATACTTCAAAGCTGAAACCCTTCTCAATGGTAAATGAAATCACGTATAATTGTTAAGTTCATTAGTCAGTTGAGAAGGTTTCTAGTATCTTTGTAAAAAAATTCTTCCTTATGTCAAGATAATTATCTTACTCATAAGTGGAATCATTATACATTTAGTTGGCACCAAGTGCTTTAAGTGTTCAACTTGAGAACTACAAAAAGCTGTATTAGCATCACTCTAACAGGCCTACAAGAGACAGTGCAAGAGTTCAGACCAGATTAAAAAGACGAGATACAAGAGCAGTTAGGTAAAAGGCTGCTATACAACTGACCAAGAGTTATACAGGAGGGAAAGTACTGTGTAACAGCGGCAAGAGGGACGGGGGAAGTGACAGGGGTGACTGTGTAGGAGCAGCAGTAATGACAACAGCTACCCACCCAAGAGAAGAGAGAGACGGACTCATCCTGGCATGGCAAACTACCAAACTGGAGGCATATGACGTAGCCAATGATAGAAAAGTCAAGAGAGCAGTGTGTGCAAGCTGGCCTCAAGATGCCAGAAAGAAAAGGTACAAAGAAAAATCTGCTGGTTTAACAAGCACGGAGCTAGGAAATAGAAATCAAACAAAAAATTGTTTTTCTCAGTCTAGTTAAAAGCAATGTAAATTCTGTCATAAGCTTTTTAATACATCCTACCAAGAGGACTCCTACCATCTTTGTGAATACCAGACTGAGTGTACTCATAAAGTGTATTGCTTCATAAGCATAGAATCACAGTGAACAAGGAATGGTGAAATCACAGGACAGTTTAAGGGGAAAGTTACTTAAGTTCTCTCTCACTGCCTGCCCTTACTGAGAAGAGGGAGTTTCTCTACAATGTTAGTATTTATAAAGTTCATCCTAGGACAGTAAGTGTTAACCAAAATAAGTCGTTTAGTCTCTCTCCTGGGTGTGGGGAACCTTTGTGAAGACAAAGAAGATGGGAGATTGATGGTAGGGCATGATTCTCACTAAAAGGACAAAATTCATTGTAACAAAAGCTTGAATTTGTTTCCTTCTGTTATAAATCCATTCAGTGGCTCTTGGGTAGATGGCTCCTCCACTTATACGCTGTGTAGCTTCTGATTTCAAAAGCAATCTTGGTTCTTTAAATGCTGTCCCTTGGCTTCAAATGAATCTCTTTAAATTCAACCCAGTAAAGACCACCACAAAGCTCATTTCTGCAACAGGGCTATAGACAACTGAACTCCATAGGGTTATTTACTAAAACTATGTGACTGCTATGGGCAACTTGAAGAAGTTACATCTGGGCTTTGAATATAATCACAAAGCCGTATATTCCTGATGGACTCAGTCACCTCCCGATCACATAAGAACCTGGGAGATCAAATGGTAGACAACTAAAAACATAAAATATTTCTAACTGCTTACTCCCAAACAGGCTACCACCAAAGCACTTGATGCTTGAAGTCACTTGAAAGTGTTCAAAGAGTAACATTTCATCATAGTAACAGTAAGTTCTTAAGCATTATTTCTTCTCAAGGCCCACTAGAGCACACTACCACCACAATATACTACATACACTAAGTAATATTTTGAAAAATAAAATATACACTTTAATGCCTATATACTGGCCGCAGCACCTCCTGGAACGATGTTTATGTATAAGGAAATGTACATGGTCCTTGTAGGGTAGGGCTCTTAAGAGGTAAGAACATGTACTACCAAGGGGAATTATGAGCACCCCACTCTTCCCGTGTTTTACCAAATAACTAAAATATAATGTATTTTTACTAATTGGTTTTCTTTACTCAATAATACAACTGAGAACTGTTTATATCTTTGTGTGTTTATGTGATTGTAAATATATCCTAAAACTACTGTTAATTGATTTTAGAATATCCTACAATATAGATAAAGATTATTTAAATGTTTCACTTATAGGGAGCAGTAGGTAGGTTACTTTTATTATATAAAGTACTATAAAGAAATACTCCTCATTGTGGACATAGCTCAGTGGTAGAGTACTTTTCTAGCATGTATGTGATGTGAACTCTATGCCAGCACTGCAAAGCAAAGCAAAGTTCACTTGTTTTAAAGTGAAAATATATATTTACCTTAAGCTGTGTTTAGTGTAAATGCTATAATTCCAGTGCTGAGGAACAAGAAAGGAAGACCATGAGAGCAAGGCTAACCTGGGCTATGTTCAACAGCATGGCTACAATCTCTCAACATATTTACTGGCCGTTTGGTTTTCATGCTTTGTGAATAGCTTTTCACAACCATTGCCCATTAGTCCATGACACTGGTTTCTCATCCATTACTGATTCTGAAGGTTCTTGTAAAAAAAGGTTTTCTTCGTAAAACATCAGTGTCATTTTGGCTTTAGGTTTATTTTTGTTGTTTACTAATATATTTTCTTATAATGTTGAGGTTCTTCTTGAACTTAAGAGTTCTACTGAGCTTTCCTAACAAGGGGATTATAATGATAAACTGTTATGCTCAGCATGTCCATTTTGAATAGGTAAAATATAATTTTGATAAACAAAATTCTTACTTATACAAAGATACACTTATTTATTACTAGTCTTATACTACTGTATGCAAGTGTGTACGCACATATGTGTGTGTGTGTGTGTGTGTGTGTGTGTGTGCGCGCGCGAGCGTGTGTGAGAGTATGCCTATGTTTGTATTTGGGTGTGTCTGGGTGCATGTGAATATGTGTGAAAGTTAAGCTTGAGTATCACTCCTCAAGTACTATTCCCATTCATATTCATATTCTCTCTTTCTTCCTCTCCCTCCCTCTCTCTCTCCCCCTACCCCCTCTCCCCCTCTCCCCAGGCTTCCCCACCGGCCTGGAACTTACCTAGTCAGTTAGACTAGCTGGCTAATATGGCCCAGGGATTCCTTTCCCAGGAGGAAGGATTATAAGCAAGGTCCACTCCTACTCTCCCATGCATTTCTCCATGGATTCATGGATTTGGGGGTGGAAGTTAGATTGTCATGATTCAAGGCATGACTTTAAGACAGAACTACATCTCCAGGCCACCACTCAGTGTTTATTACAATAGATTTAGAACAAAATTTTTCTTTACCATTATTCCATTTTGGTCAAATATTCTTATATATATATATACTCTTTCCTGGTAATGTAAGAATCAGTACGGTCACCTTTCAAGGAAACATTGTGACAAATTTCAGTTATATAACACAGAAATAAATTATTTGAAACACTGAATCATTGGAAACGTGACAAATTTCAGTCATATAACACAGAAATAAATTATTTGAAATACTGAATCTTTCTATCCAAGAGTAAAGTACTATTATTATATATCATCTGTAACAAATCTCTCATTTTAGAATTGATGTAAATTTTCATATGAGAGTTGGATGTTTCATCCTAGGTCACAGTGATGAATAAGCTATTATGATTTCAAAGTGTTATAGTAGGCAGAGTTGTCAAAATTCTGTTCCCAAAAGACTACGAATCCTAATTCTTACACAGTGCAGGTTACTTATTAAAAGGGCAGGCTGATCTGCAGCCAGCAGCCCTTACAAAGACGAGTGCTGGTCTAGCTGGTAGATGAAGAGGAAGTCAGAATCAGCAGCGGTAAGATTTCATTTCTACTCAGAAGATGGAATGAGCAGAAGTTCATGTGACTAGCTCCTGGAAGTACAGACCAGGGCCCAGCAGATGGACAGCAGTGAAACAGTCAGTTGTACAACTGAAAACAGGGCCAGAAATGGGACACCAACTTCAATGCTTTTGTACAGATCTCTTCTCCAAGAACTCTGAAGAACAATGCCTACTGGGACAGATGAAATTCACTGCCAGCGACTTGCAACAGAGTATCCGGTCTAGCCCAGCCAGCCTGACTTACTTATATCCTATGGAAACTAACATAACAATGTTGCTGGGAACCACAGAATTTACTACAACTTCTTACAGAGCAAGTGCCTTCACTGGGGTTTCTATTGCTGTGATTAAACACCATGACCAAAAGAAACTTGGAAAGGAAAGGATTCGTCTCAGCTGGCAATTCTCAGGTCACACTCCATCATGAAAGAGAAGCCATAGCTAGGAATCTGAAGGCAGGAACTAAAGCAAAAGCAATGGAGGAAGCTGTACCCCATGGCTTTGCCTGATTTCTTATAAAAACTTAGTTTCACCTGCCAAGGGATGGCAACCTTCTCCTACCCACATCTCCCAGTGCCATGTGATGTGAGCATGCACACATCAACCATGAAGGAAGAAAATGCCCACATATGCACCTATAGGTAAGTATGGAGGAAGGGATTTTCTGTATTCAGGTTCTTTTTTCCAGGCAACTCAAGGTTATATCAGGCAGACAAAAGATCCATCAGCACGGAAGAGAAAACTCAATGAGACAGGATCCAGAACAATTACTGCCAGAATCAGACATGCCTATGGCTTTTGGGATCACTCTTGGAAACAGGGTCAGGGGACACAGGACATAATCAGACACATTTGGATTCCTAGTGCTGCTCCCTAGTTAGGACTAACACATACAAACCTAATCTCTAAAATCCCTGTTACATTTTAATACCTTGCTAAGATGAAAGGACAGTACCTCCCCAAACCATGTGCATATTATCAGCACAGAGCAAACTGACACAGATATGGTAGACACCACATGTCCTACACATAAGACAATCTAGAAGCTCAGCTTTACTAAGTAAAAATGTGATCAAAAACATAACACGATAATAATACGATCAAGATCACAAATGCAAAATCAATATCACAAAGGTCAGGATATGTGATAAGGAAGCATATTTCAGTATTTTATCTACATTTATGCAGTGATTATAATGTTTATGGAACTCAATAGTTTGGTAATATAGGAATTAACCAGCAATCTTAATCTCATTAGCATAAACTGCCCCACAACTGACCTTCTATCTGGAAGGAAAAATGACTACTGAATAATATATTAAATTTCTAAAATTTTTCTTACTCTAAGAAACACTGAATTATTCATATTCTAATACATAGCTGAATTATGTAAACTTTGAAAAAATATATTTTGAAAGGAAATTTATAACAGTAGGATAACAAAACTTAAAACGCGCTGCATGTTTTATCTGTGGTTTAAAGTGATATGTCTATGTGTCATGTTCACAATGAATTTTGTCCTACAGACACAAGAGAAAAGTCTCAATTGAGTACATGTCAATATCAGAGTGGTCTGTAGGTATATTTGTGAGAGAGTACCCGGGTTGTTAGTTGCTGTAGAATGGCAGCAACTGTGGGTGATACCACTCCTTGGGCAGGTAGTTCTGGGGCTGTACAAGGAAGTGAGCTGTCAATGAGCCAGCAAGTAACCAATGCAGTAAGCGGTGCTCTTCCATGGTTTCTGCTTCACAGTCTAGCTTTAGTTTCTGTCTTGACTTCTTCAAATAATGGACTCTGATCTGGAAATGTAAATTAAATAAATCTTTTCTTCCCCTAAGCTCTTTTTGGTTACAGTGTTTTATCACAGCAACAGAAAGGAAACTAGAACAAATGCTGATTTAATAAGTAAAGGTACAACTTACTAAGTTGTTGCAGTGCCCCAGATGTGGTAAGAGTATGTTTCCGGCAAAGCCTAGCCATCTAACATCTATTTCCCACCTGCCTGCCAAAGTGCCCGGTAGCTCACAGTATAGAAGTATTTTACTAATATTTTATTTATTTGTAAATGATGGAGACTTAACCTCCCTATCTTGTCATTCACTTCATCTTAATATACGCAGCTTTCTTCAAAACCTATGTTAGATTTGAAATGATGAGAAAGAACAGTTTTGTATGTGTGAGTATCCCCGTGAATGACGTACTAGCGCCTACTGCTGAATTACTAGCAACTGCATGCACTGGTATACAATCAAACCCCGAGCAGGCACATACTAAAACACAACAAACAGCTTTAGGAGTTCCTGAAAAAGAAATCACCCAGGCAAGACAGCATATCAAAGCAAGAAGACACAGAAAAGACAATAGTAAAAAAGAAGAAAGAATTAGTTCTCATGCTATTCCTGTCGTAGTCCGTTTGGAGTAAAGTATATATAAATTGGGTGTCTCAAAAACAACTGAAATTTATTGCACAGAGTTCTAGAGATTGGGAAGTCCAATATAAGGAAAATCGGTTACTGATAAGAACTCACTTTCTTCCTCATATATTGTAACTCTATGCTGTGTCCCCATGTGATGGAAAGGATAAGGGAGTTATTCCGTTTTTTGAAGGACACTGATGGTCTCCAGGAAGGTTCTCCCTTTATGGACTAATCAATTCCCTCAATACTTGGGAGGTCTACTTTTTAAATACCAGGATTTGGGAAGATTTGCTTCTAAACAAACATTTGGATTATACCAATAAAGCATTTTTATTTCTCTCTACTCTGTAACCATTTAATAGCTCCATTAATCTATAAAAATACATAGTAGAAATTAAAATTCTATTAGACTCCTTCCAAGGAATTATCATGAAAAGATGTATTATTGTAAAACTTAGATGACGTATCTTTTACAGAAACAGAAACAAGCCTGTCTGCTCTGAAGCAAAGAACAAATAACCAAAGAGAATTTCAGGCTGGACTATATAACTAATTATATTTATATATACCTCATTTAATAAATCTTTTAAGACACTACAAACAATCAGATGTTTTAAGTGACATCTATGAAGTAGGTATGAAGTAGAGAAATCTAGAAAAGACCAATTATTAGATACTGATTTATTGATTTGATTAGTGATTTACCTAGAGCACTGTTAATACTGCCTGTCTGCCAAGCCTGCCTTCACATGCTCCCTCTACCAGAATGACCTGGAGAAATCGCTGAAACAATGAGTCCTTGCCATTAACAATCTACTGCCCTCTATGCTCCTGTAAAACCTCACTCGCTTACTGACCCACCTGGTGGTTTTAGATTATAAAATGCAAACCAGACATAGGACCAAGACCTCTCATGAGCTGTCCTGGCTCCCAAATGATTGGTGACACCTCATTCTATTCTAAACACTTCTATGGCCAACAGGTAAATAATGATAAAATTATCCTATGTGTTCATGAACACATTACAGAATTTTATCAGTTCAGCCCTTAACTAATCTGTGCTCGAGGTAGTATTTAGGAAACACTAGTGGAGGAGTGGGGGCGTGTCTTCACAGGTAAACATATTTGTTTGCCTCAAAATCACTAAGATCTGAGTTCAAACCATCGTCATCCATATAAATAGTCGGATATTCCCACCATCTGCTGTGGGCTCGCGCACTTCCCCCCTGCCTCAAGACTCGATATATGGAAGCACAAGATACTGGAACAACCCTTGGGCAGCTCGCCTTGCTTCTTCTCTTTTCTGTTATTGGATATTTTCTTTATTTACATTTCCTTTTAATTGGATATTTTATTTATTTATTTACACTTCAAATGTTATCCCCTTTCCCAGTTTCCCCTCTAGAAACCTTGTTTCCCATCTTCCCTCTCCCTGCTTCTATGAGGGTGCTCCCCCACCCACCCACACTTTCCCACCTCCCTGCCCTGGCATTCCTCTACACTGGGCCATCAAGCCTTCACAGGACCAAGGGCCTCTCCTCCCATTGATGCCAGATAAGGCCATCCTCTGCTACATATGCAGCTGGAGCCATGGGTCCCTCCATGTGCACTCTGTGGTTGGTGGTTTATTCCCTAGGAGCTCTGGGATGGGGTGGGGGTCTGGTTGGTTGATATTGTTGTTCTTCCTAAGGGTTGCAAAGCCCTTCAGCTCCTTCAGTCCTTTCTCTAACTCCTCCACTGGGGACCCTGTGCTCATTCCAATGGTTGGCTGCAACCTGCTGATAAGCAGATGAGATTAGTTACAGCCAGCTCCCCCTACTGCTGCTGCTGAGTACAACAAAGGGAAGAGCAGGCCAGAGAGCACAGGGGCCAAAGTTCTCTACTGAAGAGCAAGCGAGCAGGGTCTCAACCTTTCACAGCTGCCCCAGCACTGGGATCCTGTACGCCTCCTTTTTCTCTTAAGCCTAACTTTTTCCCCGTTCATTAATGTTCTTAGTGTTACAGTTTTTATCTTTCTCTAAGTATTGAGTTTACCATGCCCAAGCAGCTTAAATATTTGCATATGATATTTAACACTCGTTTTAAAATTCTCTTTCTTCTTAAATTAAATTAGTTCTGTCTATCTTCTTACATCTATTTTTCTCCTTTTAAACAAAAATAAACAAACAAAAAACCCACAACAACAAAAACCCAAACATTTTAAAAATGAGAGTGGTAGCACCTATCTATCTGTACTGTCAGCAGAGACAGGAGGATCTCTGTAAGTTCAAGACAAACCTCTACACAGTGAGTTCTAGGCTGCCCAGATCTAAATGGCAACACTATCCAGGATAACAAACTCTCTTTTACAAAACAAAAACAAAAACAAAAAATCTTAAAATACTGTGATCCAGCTGCTGTGTCAAAACTTAATGATCCTCATGACATAAATATAAAAGAAAAAGAAACCAGAAACTATACTAAAGAGTGTTAAATATCATATTTAAATATTTGAGCTAAGTGGTACTGCACATCAGCTTTGGTGCCTTGCAAAGACTGGGTGGGTGTAGACGTTGTGCTTTAGTCAGGAGAAAATGCACTTCCATCTTGTCACGATCTGATCCAGCCTGAATCCACTGAAAGAACGTAAGGGATTAATAAAGCGTCTAGCCAACTACCTGGGCCCACATGGATAAGTTCCAGTGCAGAAACACAGGAAATAACAGAAAGCAGCAAGATGTTTCCCTCAAAGTTAACACTTCCATAGTAACTGACTGTAATGATCACAAGAATGATCAATGAATTCACACAAGACTCAAATGCATGAGCCCAAAATAAAGAGGACACAAATAAACACTGAAATAAAACAAGGAAGACAAGCCAGGGTAGAAAAAGAGAATGCTGGATCTTCTTTTCCTCAGGTTCCTCTCCATTTCCATCCCTGTAATTCTTTCAGACAGGAACAATTATGGGTCAGAGATGTGACTGTGGGATGGCAACCCCATCCCTCACTTGATGTCCTGTCTTCCTGCTGGAGGTGGGCTCTAAAAGTTCCCTTTCCCTACTGTCTAGCATTTCATTTAAGGTCCCTCCCTTTGAATCCTGAGAGTCTCTCAGCTCTCAGATCTCTGATGTATTTTGGAGGGTCCCCCCAACCTCCTATTTCCTGAGTTTGCCTGTTTCCATTCTTTCTGATGGTCCTCAGAGGTTCAGTCCTTTTCCCTCACCAAATACCAGATCAGGTTCCCCTCTCTCCTCCACTGTCCCCCCCTCCACCCATCCACTTTCCCTTCCAGGTCCCTTCCTCCCTCCCTACTTGTGATTGCTTTCTTCTCTCTCACAAGTGGGACTGAGCCACCCTCAGTTGGGCACTTCAGTGAAGGTCCAGTGACAGGCCAAAGTGGGATCCAGCTCAAGGGGAGATCCCAAGGCCCAACACTATTACTGAGGCTATGGAATGCTCACAAAAAGGAACCTATCACGACTGCCCTCGGAAAGACCCAACAAACATCTGAAAGAGTCAGATGCAGATATTTGCATCCAATGAATGGACAGAAGCAGCTGACCCCTGTTGTTGAATTAGGGAAGGCTGGAAGAAGCTGAGGAGAAGGGAGATCCTGTAGGAGGACCAGCAGTCTCATTTAATCTGGACCCCCAAGATCTCTCAAACACTGGACCACCAACAGATAGCTACACCAGTTGATAGAAGGCCCACAAAACACATAACAGTAGAGGATTGCCGGGGTCTGTATTCATTCAGAGATGATGTAACTAACCCTCAAGAGACTGGAGGCCCCAGGGAGTTTAGAAGTTGGTAGTGGGGTGGGGACATCGATGTGGAGACAGGGGGGTGGAGAGGAGGAATGGGATGTGGAATAGTCAGAGGTGAATAGGGGTGAGGGGATAAAATATGGAGTGTAAAAAAAATAAATTAATTAAAACTAAAATAAATTTACAAAAAATAAAAAGAAAGAAAAGAAAAAGAGAATGCAATGAAATGAGGGGCTGGAAAAAATATCACATGGAAAATGGAGTATTTCCCCTGAGCAAAAGTGAAAGAATAATTTGAGTTTCAAATAATGTCATTTATTTTTAATAATACGATACATACTCTGAGAGGTGATGGCCAAATATATAATTCAAAGAAAGATTATTTTTACTATAGAAAGAATCCCTTAACTGGACAAAAAAGTTACTTAATTACCCTACTCTACTTAAGAGAAAATCTTATCGGAAGTAGTCACTTAGTTATTTGTAACTGTGTATGTTGTATATGACTGATATGTGTTATTAATAATTGCTATCAGAACATATTTTGTAACAACTTTCATAAATTTGATTTCTTTAAAAGTTACATAGTTCTGTTTTTAACAGTAGGAACCTCTCCCTTCATCACACACACACACACACACACACACACACACACTTAAAAGACTTAACAAGACTTAACACTTAAAAGACTTAACAAGATAAAGTAAATAAATTTAGAGACTTGTAAAAAATATAATATAAATATATATTATAAATAATATATATAATATAAACTAAAATATAATATAATATATAGCTAATTCAATTTCTTTAACAGCATATTCAATTCTTACTGTTTAATTTTAATACTTTATTTTTATGAGAACAAAGTACTTAAGATTAAACTAGTGTTTCAACTTACACAGCTCTGAGATACATTTTAATAACTGAAGTAATTGATACAGACATGCTATGACGTTTAAGATAATTTCAGTGATTTATAGATCCTCAAATCATTTAAATTTCAGTTCCATGAAGTTATGATATATTATTAATCAAGTAGAAAGTTTTACTTATGGTCAGAAATTTAAATTATGTAACACATCTCTTTAATAAATGTATAATCTTGAAAAAGTAGCTAGAGAAAACAGACTATCAAGTTATGAGAGATGAAGAGGAGCTGGAGAACATCCAAAAAGCAGTAACACAAATTGGTAAGTGATGGGAAATACTTTAACTGAAGAACCTGAAAGTAAGTTGGGTTAGTAGAAGACAGAGGTTGGGGAGGAAGTGTCAGCATGACAGCAGAGACTGCCAATGCTCTCTTCTTAGAAGAAAGGGTATAAGAGAAACTTGATTAGCAAATGAGAGAACTATAATAATATACCAAAACTAATAACTATAACAATATACCATTATTCAGTTTTAAAAGTTAAAACCTTATCAAAGACAAGATTGTTAAGAGGTGTCACTGAGGTTTTAAGCCACAGTGTAAACGAATGATGGCAGTTGCTCTTATAATAAATGTAAATATTTATAATAAATAGTAAACACCATTTGTGCTGTTTGTACATGTTCATCTACACCAACCCAATGTACAATTTCAGCCCAGTCTCTTAAGGCAGGGCCTACTTGGCTCCCTCGCACTCCAATTCACAATCGGATATTACGCACATCTATGAATATCCCTCTGGCAATGCCCGACAGGAGTCAGTGCATGGCTACTGCAGGAGTCCTCTCACCTCAGAGAAGTTAAGTACAGCCCACTTGCCTTGGATTAACATTTTGTTATACGAGTTTTATTTTATTTCCCTGTTTGTAAAATGTTCTGGATACACTGCTGCTCGCTCCTAGGATTTGTGTTTAGATTGGAGGTAGAAAATTCAAGAATCCCACTTTTTATTTGACACTTTCCTTGCTCAAATAATCCTTTATATCCTAGGTGTTCTCCTCTTCAGGTAGTATTGATAGAGGACACCACACTCGCCTCTCAACATTTCAAGCTCCTCCCACTACCAGTCCCAGGACATGCCCCATCTCACTGTTGCATTGTAATCCAAGAAGAGCTACTACTTCATCCCACACACATACATACACGAAGGAACACTACCTCAGCCACCTACACATGGTACAAGATGGCAGTTTCTTCCTACAAGAGTCGGTCTGAAAAGAGGGATACGATATAGTTTCAGACATCAAGGTGGTTGAGGAGCAGGCCTTTCCAGCGTGAACCACAAACCAACAGGCCAAACTGGTATCCCTTACCCATGCCTTTCAACTAGCAAAGGGACAATTCCTTAACCTTAATACAGAGTCCAAATATGCCTTCCACAGTCTCCTGCAACAAGCTGCCATCTAGATGAAGCATGGCTTAACAACTAACAACAAGGGGAGGTTAGTAACTATCTCTGCTCAAATTATGGCTAAGCTAAAGGCCCCTCGTCTTACCATGGTCATAGGAATTGTCCAAAACTGATCACACCAAGCAGACAATTATCTGCAAGGGAAATAACCAAGTCAACATGGCAGCTTGAGCCTCAGATCTCAGAGGCCTAGATTCCGCTCACATGCCACAAGACATCCTCACTTTACAGCCCACATCTGTTCTATCATCCCCAGACACTCAATAAATTCTATCCTATCTGTACCAGCTCTTTCATCCTAATAGCCAGGCTTTGTCTAATTTTTCTAAATCTGTTTACAGCCCACCCCTGAGGATCTTTTATAAAGACCATCACTGCTTCTTGTAAAATCTATCCAATTTCCCATTCAACCTCCAGGTATCGCATCTTCCTTCTCCAACACTGCAAGCTAGGGGATCCCTCCCTGGGCCAGACTAGCAGCTCAACTTCATCTGCTTGCCCACTACTAGACATTTCAAATACATTTTGATCCTTGTTGACTTATTCTTAGGATGGGTAGTGGTCAGAGACAGTCTCTGATTTTCTCAGGAAGATCATTTCCCATTTCACAGTTTGAACATCCCTTTAATAAGATAAATGGGCAGGCACCTTCAGGGTGCCTAACCACAGCTAATCTCAATACACTGGATTCATCTTTCCCATAACCTTCCTTTTAACATTTCAATCTGAACAAAACCTTGCTCCCTTAGACATCAGGTGATACCAGGGAAACCCAGCTTGCTTCCACTCTCAGTAGAATGTGACCTCACACATCTGCTGAGGCTCGGGTCTGATAATACTAGGTTATTACATACCTTTCCTTCTTCTACTTCCTGCTGCTCACTCCTGTTGGTATCAGAGTCCATGTATGGAAATTTGGGATTCAAGAGACTTACACTCAACAATTCACCCAGACCACTCAAATGGTAGAAACCGGAGACTGTTTGATGGAAGGTTGATAGTAAGAGATATATATCCCTATGACCCCTACATCAGTCTCTTTCATACTTGGCTACTTTGCTTGCTTTCTTTATGACCAAACTAAAAATTATTGTCTATGTTGGCCACACATTTCTGGAGGCTGCCCTCACTGTTCCTATTGAATACAAGAGGCATATTCAGGAGGGGACTCTGAATAAGTTTTACAAGGGATGGGAGATTTTTATCTTTGAATTAAGGACCCATATAACTCCAGATGGGAAACAGAAGTCACTAGTAAAATTTACTACCACATTTGTCACAATTATTCATTGAGCATGACCAAAATACAAGGAGTGTACAACTTACTCTCCTAACATTCAGGTACAGAAAAAAACAGATGTGACCATGAGGACAGAGAGGTGGGATCAATGCTGTCCAGCAAGGGAGACGTTAGGGAGGTAATGGCCTCTGAGGAATGTCAGATCACATCTGTTAACTCCTCTCTGAAATCCCTTTCTCCTCCTTTCCCTAGTCCTAACTGTACTAACTGGTCTTATACACTCCTGCCTATGTTTTCTTTGTACCTGGTCTTATAAACTCCTGCCTATGTTTTCTTTTATTAAAAAATAAATAACAACAGAAACTCTTCCTTCTAGTTCACTTAAAATCTTAGCAAATCTTGGCTTAAAAAAAAATCATTCCCTCTGGGAAAATGTCCTTTGTAAGCTCTAATATGATAGTTTCTTAGAACTATCTTTTTACTTAAAAGGCACTGGTTCCTCACTTGAGCCCAAGAGATAAAGATAACTAAAGGCAGCATGAAAGCCTGCCATGTCTGCCTTCATTTCTTGTCTCTCTTTCTGTACATCATCTTGAATAAAATCCCTACTTGATTCCTAATTTTGTATAACATCTATGATAGTGTGGCTACCCCTTGGAGCGGATCCCATTATGAGAGCCAGATTAATCCCCTCAAGTAAATGGAGTTATTCAGATTACTTTATAAAGTCAATTACACCTACAACAACAGGGCTGGTTAATTAGGTGAATTCTTGCACTCTTGCCATAATTATTTCTTCATTTGAACCCAACTGCAATTTAAATGCCCTAACTATGAACAGAGGGTCACTGGGTCCCATTGTTTGTTCACTTCCCCAGTGTGACTAACTCTCCTCTATTTGCTTTCTACCATAACACACTCATCAACAGGCATATTAGAATAGTTGGTCTAGCCCAGCCAGTATATACACATATGTATGTTTGATTCTTGAACTCACTTGAAGTACTCAATCCCATGATTCCCCTAGAAGGCATACTATAGAGATAGCATATTTGCTGATTTATATGCTTGTTGATTTGAGGATAAAAACAATACATATGTGTCTTTCTCCAAAGAAAATGTAAGTGTGTTAGATAGTTACAGCTAGCTGTAAAGGTTGGAAAACTTGAAAAGGCTTGTAGGTCCTAGTTCTAATGGTTTAAAATTCATTATCAATATTGGCAATATCTGTAGTTGCAGGAGTAAAATAAGTACTGAAATTCTGTCCTGTGCCACAGATCTACCATTAAAAGAACCTGATCTAGCTAAGAACTTGTAGAGCAATAGGGTCCCTCTCCTAGAGGTTAATTCTGTTAGGCCTAGGAGGATTGTCTCCTAGAGGCAGGTATAAATCACTGCTGTGAAGAAGAAGCTCTGAAAAACTTCTTATACAAACCTCCCAAAGTAGAATGACAAATAGCAAAGAAACAATGTAAGACTAAGAGTCCATACCTAGTCACAATTCTACAGATATATAGTCATGTAATCTAGGATTTTAAAAAGACAAGATGGGTATTATAAAAACTGTCACTTCTAATCAAGTTATACTAATAAGCTGAATCAAAAGAATTAACTACCTTTAACATTGATACTTGATTTCAATCTCCATCAGTTTCTACCAGTGTCACAAATAAAAGCTAAAAGTATTCAACAGCATCCTAATTAAGATTTCAAACATTACAGGCACATTAGAGCAATAAGAAATTATTATCATTTGTGGATGGTTGTATTAAGAATATAACATTCAACCCAGAGAACTTCAAACAAGAAACTCTTTCTAGTAGGCAGGGAGAGAAGGAGAAGAGAAACAAAGGAAAAGGGGCTTAAGGACAAAAGAGAAAAAAATCCTTCCGAGCAGGCCCACTAGGATGATATAACAAGTGTTTCCAAGCAAATCTAACACTAGCCAGCTATGGAAAATAAAACAGTGTTGACAAAAAGAAAATAAGAATTCTCACCTTCCATGAAAAGCAAAGGAAGGTATCACCTGCCTTGCACACTCCAGAGGAAAGAATTTGAGGAACTGAAAATCTGTTTTCTGAAAGGAGCTCTACAGGATAGCTCAGGAGTTCTTAGAGTGGTCCAGATGTACACGAATTAAGTGTGAGAATGTGTGCACACCTATATGTGTGTGCATGCATGTGCATGCATGCATATGCATATGTATGTATGTGTGTGAATATGTATACAATCAGCTATTTATGTTTGGTGATACTGACTTTCTGGAAGCAGTCTCCTTTTGAGTGGGACAATGTAACAGATTTTTACCATGTCCTACAGTTCAGCCTTGAACTTGCTATTGTACTCCAGACTGGCCTCTAACATACTTAGTCTTCCAAATGCTGGGATTACAGACATGTACCATCCATCATACTGGTACTTTTTTGTTTTTATTAATTTTACACACATGCATATGCACACACGTGCAGCAGTATTATTTAAGAAGGAGTAAAATTTTATCAGCTCTATTTAGTAAGGTCAAGGATGTTCCCTAACATTCTTTCTTTATTTACTTTATTAATCATTTCATTCATTTACATCTCAAATGATATCCCACTTCCTGATTACCCCCTCCAACAATCACCCATCCCATGATATCTCACTTTCCGGTTACCCCTCCACTAAACCCTCCCCCTTCCCACGTCTGCCCTCCCCACTCCCTCTTTTTAGCCTGTATGAGAGTGCTCCCCCACCCACCCACACTCTCCTGCCCCCACAGCTCCAGCATCCCCTTACTCTGGGGTATCAAACCTCCTGGGACCAAGGGCCTCCTTGCTTTTAGGCAAGTCCATTTTCTGCTACATATGTATCTGGAGCCACAGACCCTTCCAGGTCCACTCCTTTGTTGGTAGTCTAGATTGAGAGAACTGGGTAGTCAGGCCAGCCTATGTTGTTCTTCCAATGGGATTGCAAACCCCCTCCACTCCTTCAGTCTTTCTGCCAGCTCCCCGACCAGGTTCTAAGTTCAGTCTGATGGTTGGCTCCAAGCACCTGCATTGGTCATTTGCTGGCTGAACCTCTCAAGGAACAGCCACACTTGGTTCCTGTTACAAAGCACCTCTTGACTACAACAGTGTTGGGTTTTGAGTCTGCAGACATGATGTATCCACAGATGGATCCATTCCCGGTTGGCCCTTCCTTCAGTCTCTGTCTCATTTTTTTGTCCATGTTCTTCCTTTAAACAGGAACATTTCTGGGTTAAAAAAATGTCAGATGGGTGGGTGGTCCTATGCCTCCACCAGGGGCCATGCCTATCTACTGGAGATGGTCTGCAAAGGTTCTATCTCCCCCTTCTCTATTGGGTCCTTTGGGTCCTGGGAACCTCACCTTTCTCTGGTTACCTTTATGGGACACTCCAGTGACTACCCCCATTTCCTCATTCCCCTGCTACCTATTTTTGTTTGATTTCCTAACCCTCTGTACCTCTGTCACATCTCTTCCAGTTCCTGATACTGAGTCTTTTATTTCTTCCCCCTCCTTTTTCCCTCCCTTGTCTCTCTCTCCTTCCACCTCCCACAACGTTCCCCCCTCAATGTAGGAATGAAGCATCCATCCCCTGGTCTTCCTTCCTTCTACACTCCATATGGTGCATAGGTTGTATCTTGGGTATCGTGAGCTTTGGGGCTAGTATTCAGCTATTAGTGAGTACATAACATATGTGCTCTTCTGTGCCTGGGTTAGCTCACTCAGAATATTTTCTAGTTCCATCCATTTGACTGAGAATTTCATGAAGTCATTGTTTTTAGTGGATACATAGTACTCCATTGTGTGTACATACCACATTTTCTGTATCCATTCTTCCCTTGAGGGACATCTGAGTTGCTTCCAGCTTCTGGCTAGTACATTTAAGGTAGCTATGAACATAGTGGAGCATGTGTCCTTGTTATATGATGGAGCATCATTTGGGTATATGCCCAGCAGTGGTATAGCTGGGTCAGGAACCACCAGTCTGATTTCCAAAGTGGTTTTACTAGGTAGGTTTTACTGGCAAAACCACCAGCATTGGAGGAGTGTTCCTTTTTCTCCATATACTTACCAACATCTGCTGTCACCTGCGTTTTTGATCCTAGCCATTCTGACTGGTGAGGTGGAATCTCAAGGTTGTTTTGATTTGCATTTCCCTGATGAGTAAGGATGTTGAACATTTAAGTGTTTATCAGCCACTCAAGATTGTTCAGTTGAGAATTCTCTATTTAGCTCCGTACTCCACTTTTTAACAGGGTTATTTGGTTCTCTGGAGTCTACTTTCTTATATTTTGGATATTAACCCTGTATCGGATGTAGGGTTGGTAAATATCTTTTCCCAATCTGTGGGTTGCCATTTTGTCCTACTTATAGTGTCCTTTGCTTTTCAATTTTATGAGGTCCCATTTGTTGATTGAAGTTCTTAAAGCATAAGCCACTGGTGTTCTGTTCAGGAACTTTCCCCCGTGTCCAAGTATTTGAATCTTCCTCACTTTCTCTTATACTACATTCAGCATATCTGGTTTTATGTGGAGTTCCTTGATCCACTTGGACTTGAGCTTTGTACAAGGAGATAAGAATGGATCAATTCGCATTCTTCTACATGATAACTGCCAGTTGAGCCAGCACCATTTCTTGAAAATGCTGTTTTTTTCCCCCACTGGATGTTTTTAGCTCCTTGTCAAAGATCAAGTGACCATTGGTATGTGAGTTCATTTCTGGGTCTTCATTTCTATTCCATTGATCTACTTGTCTGTTGCTGTACCAGTACCATGCAGTTTTTATCACAATTGCTCGGTAGTACAATTTGAGGTCAGGGATGCTGATTCCACCAGAAGTTCTTTTATTGTTGAGGATAGCTTTCACTATCCTAGGTTTTTTGTTATTCCAAATGAATTTGAGAATTGCTCTTTCTAATTCTATGAAGAATTGAGTTGGAATTTTGATGGGTATTGCATTGAGTCTGTAGATTGCATTTGGTAAGATGGCCATTTTTACTATATTAATCCTGCCAACCCATGAGCTTGGGAGATCTTTCCATCTTCTGAGATCTTCTTCCATTTCTTTCTTCAGGGATTTGAAGTTCTTATCATACAGATCTTTCACTTCCTTAGTTAGAGTCACACCAAGATATTTTATATTATTTGTGACTATTTGTGAAGGGTGTTGTTTCCTTAATTTCTTTCTCAGCCCTTTTATCCTTTGAGTTTGTTTAGAGGTTTATTTTTTGAGTTCAATACCTACACTGAGGAAGACTAATCACCTGTGGTACCACATTGGGCTTAGGGGTTAGGAAAGAGAGACAAAAAGCAATAAAAACCTGTTTGTTTTTCCCTACCCAATTCCCAACATCCAACCAAGCATTCATTTGAACCCTATGTAGGAGGCTGAACTAAGTTTTGGTAGATATATTACTAGCCAAAAAAGGAAGACAGAGTTATTAAACAGTACGATTCCGAAGTATAAATCAGTTAAGCACAACAAGAATGCCACTAAGGCATTCAGACCAGATTCTTAATACCTATATTTTATTTGGTTTGCTCTTGTGTATATTTGATTTGGCCTTATGTTTAGAGTTTTTGTTGCTGTTGTTTTGATTTGATTTGTATTGTTCTTTGAGACAGAATTTGATAAGAAAGCCAATGCTAGTCTGTAACTCTCTAGGTGGCCCAGACAAGTGTCAAACCAATGACAATCTTTATATTCACTTCCTTGATGTGGGGTTACACCTAGTTCCACACATTTTAAATTTGGATAAATACCCAAAGGTTATCTACATTTGAACACATTTTTTAACAAGAATAGTATAAACAAAAACCAAAACAGGGAAACAAACAAACAAAATTCACTAAAGCTTCACTAAATTAAACCTCCCTACCAAGAAAGATCTTCCTCATCCTCCTCCAGGATCTAGTGCAGAACTGTGCTCAACCCATAGGTATACTCTATGCCACATCCAGCTACTCTGACATCCTTCCCAGGGTCTAGACAAGTGAGTCTCCCTGATGCCCCCTATCTATATGACCTCCTTAACCTCGTAGATCTAGCTCAGGTCCCATATTCAGTGTCCTGCTCTATCCAGTTCTTAGGATATATTGCCTTTATCTTTTTTTGCCCCCTCCCCCCCCCAATTGCCTTTATCTTAAGATAAAAACAATATAGTACTGGTACAAAAACAGATATGTAGACCAATGGTACAAAATCTAAGACCCAAACATAAGTATATGTGACTTCATGCACTTAGTATTAGACAAAGATGCCAAAAACAAAGGCTGGAAAAAAAAAAAACTTTCCACAAATGGGGCTAAGAAAACTGGACCCACATGTCAAAGAACAAAAACAGAGCCACATCTATCACTTTGCATAAAAACTAACTCCAAATGAACAAAGACATAAGCCTGAAGCAGTGAGACTACTAGAAGAAAATGTATGGGTCAGCCTACGTGACATAACTGGGGGAAAACTTTCTTAATGGAACTTTATATACAAAAATTAAGTGCAACTACCCAAGGAGAGTGAAATCATGGATCTTGGGGGAGAATCTACAAAGACCACTTTATTAAACCAGTAAACCCCTATATTCTAAATATTTGTCTTGTCTTTATACCCACAGATAAGTGTTGTCACCCTTCATCAAGGAAACTTCTCTTTGCCAGTCTCAATGGATACAGCTACAAAACACACACACACACACACACACACACACACACACACCAAAACAAAATTTAAAAATCCATCAATCCTAAGGCTCAGGGCATATTGCAAAAGAAGGAGTATAAAATTCTACGATCCAAAGGATCTGGGAATTTACTGTGAGGCTGTGTCTCCTAGTCATGTCAGGAGGTACACCTATAAAGTCTTAACGAACATGACTGCCCAAACTTGAGCTGAACAAGATCAACTATAGATACACCAAAGTGGATAGAGGAAAGACTAAATAGTCTCAACTACACACAAAGAATTACAGGCAACTAAAAAATGCTGAGAATGGAAGAAATACTCTTCCCAGGGAAGAGCCCACCAACTGATTATTCAATAAAAAATGATCCACACTGAAAACATATATACAAGTAACATACAAACTGAATTTATGTATTTCAGAATGTATGTGTGTATGTGTGCGTGTGTGTGTGTGTTTGTATGTGTAAAAAGAGACCATGAATTAGAAAAAAATCAAGAAGGGATATATGGTAAGGTTTGGAAGGAGGAAATGGAAGGGGGGATATTATAAAAGTGTATTATAACCCCCAAAATAAATGTTTTAAAAATCAAGAATACTGTGGTGTCTTCTAAATTTTAATTTTTAATTATTAATTTGGTTTTTAGAAATAGGCTATTCTTTATAACTCAGGCTGGATTCAAACTTCTGGACCTCCTGCCTCAGTCAACCCAGTTTTGATTATTGGTATACACCACACACACTCTGGAACAGATTATCTTGAAATAAACTGAATGAAAAGAAAGGTCACCAACTTAGAAAAATAATAGTACCTTCATAAAGAAAAGAAACAACTGCAAAATAATGTTATACAAGTAAACATAAATAATTTTCAATAAAAGTATGACATTAGACATAACAGGTTAAAGGGGGAAATGAAAGTCAAACAAGAAGATGTATAAGAACAAAAACAGAGGGAACACAATCATTTATAAAAACTTAAGATTTCCAGAGCCAAAGGACTGAAGAGTTGAGGGGAGAAAGGCCAACCCAGGTCCCAGCACTGTGTGTGTGTGAAAATCTGCCTATCTCAGGCATCACCTTAAAGTTTCAGGAAATTGAGAATTGTTTCATTCTGTAAACTTTAGAGAGAAAAGCATCTCATCGTCCCCATACAGATGACCAGAAGTCAGAAAAGTGTTTCTCTTGTACATGTCAACCTTTACTTTAAAGATTTCCTTTATTTTTACTTATGTGTAAGTGAGCATCTGTAGGCACACAAAAGTGTTTAGTGCCCATAGAGGGAGGGTACTTGATCCCTCCAGAGACAGGCTTAAAGTTGGCAGACAGCTACTATGTGTACATATTGGGAACTGAAATACTATGTGTACATATTGGGTCTTCCAAAACAAAACAAAACAAAACACACACACAAAAAACCCTAAAAAACCAAACCAAAACAAAACAAAACAAAAAACCACAACCAAACAACAAAAACAAAAACAAACAAACAAAAAAGAAAAGAAAACAAAACAAAACAGCATGAGCTGTTAACTGCTGAGTTGTCTTTCTAGACTGTTTTTATTTTTTACAGCCCAGCAATCTCACAATTGAAAAAACAATATTCACTAAGTCTTTGATTACTATACTAGATGTTAGCAGCATTTCTACATAGCAGCATAAACACTGGATGTTGTCCTACCATGTTCAATTGCAAATAGTAGGCAGTATATTTGAAATAATTGCTTTGCATATCAGAGACTCACACAGTTCAAGCTAGTACATCAGAAGAAGGAGGAAGATATAGATTAATGGTAAAGTACTTGCTGAGCAAGCATAAGGCCCTCAATTCTACTGTCAGTTCAGCAAAACAAAGGAAATACATACTAAATATCACATACATAGTAACTCTAAAATATTATTACTACCATAAAGAACGGGAAGAGTATGTGTGTTTGTATGTACATGAAAGAGAGAGATCATATATTGACGACCCAACGGAAGCATGTTAAATACTAAAAACAAAACAAACAAAAAAGACACAGCAAAGTTGTAAGAATAAGGTATTTTTAGATCCACCCAAGTACACATAAAAACAATAAATTAAAAGACAAACATGGCTCCCTCTGAGAACGGTGCACGGAAAGGGGTGCTAAGCTCCGATACATTGATTTTAGTAACAAAGTCAATGAATTATTTGGCTCTTTCCATTATTATACATTCTATACAAAAGCTATAGAAAGCACTGGATAAAATACAATATACAAATTTAATACAAAAAAAAAAAAAAAGGAAACTGTCTCTGAAAGCTAAACCAAAGAAAGAGAGGGAGAAAGTAAGGACTAGGATAGATCAGGCTAGATACAGACCTGCTACCATCTCAAAAAGTTACGCTCTGGAACTAGGAACCTCTGGCACATTTATACTCAAGTGTCAGTTTTTTACATGGGTAGGATCAAAATTAAATCCTGAACCAGAAATCTTATCTGTTCAGAAAGTGCTTAATATTGACAGATCGGTGTTAACTTTTTAACGTTAAAAATGCAGAACAATGTCTCAATTGATTTTTACTTATTCTTTGAAGAAAGTCCTACCTTTGTGAAAAGTGTTAAATTGTGAAGTTGGTAATGATGTCGGTAATCCCAGTGGCTTTTAAGGCACTATTTGTAGAAGTTCCTTTTTAGTACTAGTGAAGAGAGAGAGAGGGAGAGGGAGAGAGACAGAGACAAAGACAGAGTCAGAGACAGAGAGACACAGAGAGAGAGACAGAGAGAGACAGAGAGGAGAGAGGGAAGAAAATTAGGAAAAAAGAAATGAAGGAAGGAAGGAGGGAAGAAGTGAAAAGATAAGCGTAACTACTATTTTGAAATATGCAAGTCCTTGCCACTATTTGGAACAAATAACTCACAGTGTGTTCACAGTCCACACACAGAACTGTTAACTGGCACATAGTACTTATCAGTATCTTTTCAAAACAAGTCAAATTCCCTCAGCATGAATAAGACTAAGTATCTGGTGATAAATTCTTCTGCAATTCATTAAATGGGATGAGCCAGATATACAGACCTTTAAAAAAGGACCCAGATATGGCTGTCTCTTGTGAGACTATGTCGGGGCCTGGCAAACACAGAAGTGGATGCTCACAGTCAGCTATTGGATGGATCACAGGGCCCCCAATGGAGGAGCTAGAGAAAGTACCCAAGGAGCTGAAGGGATCTGCAATCCTATAGGTGGAACAACAATATGAACTAACCAATACCCCCCCCCCCCCGAACTCGTGTCTCTAGCTGCATATGAATCAGAAGATGGCCTAGTCGGCCATCAGTGGAAAGAGAAGGGCCAAGGCCAGGGCCAAGAAGTGGGAGTGGGTGGGTAGGGGAGTGGGTGGGGGAACGTGTGGGGGACTTTTGGGATAGCATTGGAAATGTAAATGAAATAAATACCCAATTAAAAAAAAGAATATTTTATTTTCACTAAAGAGTATTTAGCAGCTAACTAGTGCCAAGGCAATTTCTAAAACACCACAACGGCAAAATCCTTGTAAATAAAATACATCATGCTTTTCATTAAAAGGAGTTCTAGTAAGCAGTGCAAAGAGAGGAGAAAATGTAAAGTGGACAAGTTAGGAAAATCAACTCCCTGTAATCATTAGAAGTTCTTACAAGAAGAACATGGTCTGTAATTTGTCCTATTATCTCTACAGCCCAGCAAGGAAAGGACCCGGCACACCAGGGAACTAACCAAGAGATGTCTGCTATCCTAACTTAAGAAGCGAGCTGGAGCACTGTCTCAGTCCTCCAAGAAGCAAGAGAGTAAATCCTAGTCATCTTTGAAGTAAGCTCTGCCAGTCATCACAACAGACAGCACCTCTCGGAAGGACAGGTCCTTACCTGCTGCTGCACTGGCACTTGCTGTACCACCTGTGTAGGCACTGCTGCTTGGCTAGCCACAGACGTCTGCAGAGTCACTGTCGAACCTGTGTCTGAACCCGTCTCTGAAGTCTGCATGATGGTCTCTAGAATACATGAAAACAGTTGAAAGTGTCATGATAAGCATGATAAGTGTCACTGCAGTTCTTAAATCCTATTACGAGGCTTTGGACATATAATACCACTCATACCAATACACTGTCATCACAGCCTATGTCTATCTTTAGTCACTGTCACCAGCTTTTAACTAAATAAAGAAAATTACTATTTTACTTAAAAAAAATCCTTATTATACCTCTTGGTCTGAGACTAAGAGGCAGAACTTCTCTGAAAGCGGCTGTCCTTTGATTTCAGCTGTTAAAAGTATTTCAATTCTTTAATGAACTATGGTATAAATATTCATAATATTCAAATCTCAGAACACAATCTGAAATAGATGCCCATTGTAATGAACCATATTTTCTAGATACTTTTCAAGGCTATTAGGAAGTCAATAAAGAATACAGAGTAAATCATTTCTAAATTAATTTCTAAGTGTGTGTGTGTCTCTATGTGTGTGTGTGTGTGTATACACATACATTCATACATATACATTATATGCTAGTTACAAATTCAATAAAAATAAATGTGAATTTCCTGGTCTGTGGATAAAGGAACATAATTGCAAGGTCTGTAGATAAGGTATGCAGTACTGATAATTGGTAGCCTATGAAGAGCAATACATTTCAGTTTAAAGTTGTAAAGAACATGGTGAACATTTATGTTCCTTCAGAAAATTAAGTTCTCAAGTACTCAATGCTTGGGGGAGAAAGTTACTTCTCAAAATCTTCCTCACAGCGTGACCAATCCTATTCTTTTCCTACAACCACCATCTCATTCAAGTTTAGCGGTGGACCTTGAAAAACCACAAACCTACTCTTATAATACACAATCTGTAGCCGCGAGAGGTTAGAAACATAGTTAATGTAGCAAGAGAATAGCTGGGCCATGCTTGTCATTATGACCTGAGTCATGTTCTCCAGTGTTGTACTGGCATTTCTATACATGATCTATGAATTTCCTTATTGCTTTCTTAGTCAAAGTCCTAAAGCTGCACAGAAGCCACAAAGTCCAGCAGTAACAGCTGCAACAGATTGTGTTCAGAAGTAAGAGGATCTTCTGGGTGCTTTTTATAAACATATTTACTCAGGAATAAAGGAATCCACGAAACGACCTGAGTTTCACTTTTAATTGAGGGGTGTTGCGTATACTGAAGAAGGAAGAAATGCATGAACAATGAGGACTGTGGCTCTTGGGTCATTTACAGTGATGGGCTCATATGCAGCTTTAAGACATCCTGGATACGTGAGAAGCCACTGTGTAGACAAGTTGCAATTTTTCAAAAGACGCTGAAAAATCAAGATTTTTTTATGTGAAATATAACAAACTGTGGCTCTTTCAAATGTAAAAATCATGTCAATAAATTTTTATTTGGACTAGCATTAAAACCATGGAGATACCTAAGACTGAATGAGAATTACATGATTGCGTATACAAAATTCCCATCTGGTTAGGATGATGGCAGACAATGATGCTCTAATGCTGGAAGCCAAAGCTAGGTTATAGTTCAATGAAACAGTGCTTACTTAGCCCTAGTTAGATCCCAGCACTGGCTATCCCCTTCAAAATTATCTTTTTCTTAAAGGAGAATACATAAATTAGAAACCCTAGCTCTTCCTTTTATTTAATTTTTTTTCCTTCCATGACAAGTAGAGAGAAAAACAGCAATCCAAACATGAATGCAAGAACCTTTTGGGTCCTTTGATTTATCATGCACACTCAGAGTACTGATTACTGTTGTGCTCTAACAACAGAGCTAGATGTTTGTAGGACAAGGCATAGCCCACGAACACATAGCGTCTGCTGGGATGGCGCTCAGTCTCGCCAGCTTTAGGATGACCAGGAGACGTTGTCTGTATGGTGTACACATTCAGACGGCATGTGTGGCCAGCTAGGGCGTCTCCTGACCTCTGACTCATCCGTTATGCATGGGTTTCCACAGTGACACCTCTTACACTACCATCCCCTCCTGCTCTCCACAGAGCTGGCTAAAACTGCGCCAAGATGAGCTTATGTGCCAGTATTTTGTATTAGTGATTGTAACTAATTAATGAAATTATGATGTCCTTCACTTTATAGGTGAGTAACTGGAGGCCTGAAGATGTCGAATCCCATCCCTGGCTCACTAGCACACACACAGGAAACATCAAGGAAAGGGTTGACACTACAGTGAAGTTCATGCTCTCGACTTCACAGGATACATTGGAATCTCTGAGTTTAATAACAAGCAGGGAAAAGGGAAATAGAATAAAAAGAGTGATTTAAGTTTTAGAATGGGGCACTGAAAAAGGTAGAAAATATGTCAACTATTCAACGGGAGTAAACTAAACAAGTAAGGACAAATGCTCGTTTTTAAATGTAAAGCGAGACTGTAGGAGAACCTTTTATTTGTCTTCCAGCTCTGCCTCTGCCACATCCAAACTGGCATCAAAAGCCCAATCTAGTGCATCAAGTGTCAGTCAAACCCAGAATACTTTCTGCTTAGTCCCAGTTTCTATGCTTTTGACCAGCTTTTTAAATTTCATTATATTCATTTTATGTGTTGAAGTGATTCTGCTGCATGTATATATGTGCAACAAATACATGCCTGACTCTTTAGGAGATCCAAAAGACGTTTTCAATCCTTTGGAACTGGAGTTATGGGTGGTTGTGGGCCACCATGTGGGTGCTGGGAACCATCCTCTCCAAGGACAGTCAATGGCGTTAAACCCTGAGCAAGCTCTCCTGACAGACACTGCTTCATTCTGCTCCAGTTTCAACACCTCCATCAGCTCAGAAGAAGAAACTCTCTGCCAGGCTCATCCCATCACTCCCATAAATGGCTATAACTGCAATTAGGTCCATCATTTACAAAGTCCTTTCCTGATTGCAGAAAAAAGTCTAATGCCTTACATACATTTCTAGCTTTATGCTCACAGGAAGCCCATGATGCAGATGGTATCCTTAGCTAACAACTGTGTAAACTGATACATGGGTGGGATTTTTAAAAATTGTTAAAAGACAGGCGGTGGTGACACATGCCTTTAATCCCAGCACTTGGGAGGCAGAGGCAGGCAGATTTCTGAGTTCGAGGCCAGCCTGGTCTACAAAGTGAGTTCCAGGACAGCCAGGGCTATACAGAGAAACCCTGTCTCGAAAAAA
The DNA here is from genome assembly GCF_000001635.26 of Mus musculus. NCBI lineage: Eukaryota > Metazoa > Chordata > Mammalia > Rodentia > Muridae > Mus > Mus musculus. Next base: position 27,904,058 of record NC_000085.6, read on the forward strand.
AAAAAAAAAATAAATAAATAAATAAATAAATAAATAAAATAAAAATTGTTAAAAGCATGCAGGCAGAAATAGGAAGAATCGGAATTCACTCAACTTCTGTCTGACTTGAAAATCCATGCTCACTGGGTGTCCTGCGATGCAGGCTCAGGTCAGGACAGTTTCTCAACAAAGAGCCTGAGACTGATAGTGAGAAAGGTTTGGGATTCTAATGCAGGTTCTTTTTCCAGAAGCACTTTCCATTCACTAGCTCAGAGGACCTAATCTGATCAGAACAATGACGGTGTACAGCACATCGGGAGAGTACAATCCTCTGAGGAAAGCTTGTTAACAGACTGTTCTAACCTACTGACACACTGTAGCATTCTGGGGACTCCCCTCCATCTGTGCAAAGTGAGAACTCTCTCTCACAGGAGGGCAGTGCCTGAAGCCTGCTACCTTGGGCTATTGCTTCAACCCCCTGAGCAACACTGGGTGCTTATAACCTATTTTCTCTCGTTCACCAGCAGAAGTTTTGGAGGTTTTGTTTACGCCTGGGGGTAATTTGCTTAGTTTTTATCTTTCAGTGCCTGTTAAGTGATATTTGTTTATGGATCACAAAAGCAGTCACATTACTTTGTTTTGATAAATTAAATAACCCCCTGCAGTTTGTCACTGATGTAGCCCACATGTAAATGAGTTGTATACTCTTACAGGAGAGACAAGCACAATTTCTGCCTAGTCATCCTTGCCTAATGTGCCTGTCAGGTGTGTCAGGGGCAGCAGGCGCTTGCTTGACAAAGGACCTTTTTATTCTGGCTAATTAAGCAGTTGGACACACCCGCCTGCTAAGGGTTCTGCTTTGTACAGCCAGCTCTGGATGAGTCATGAGAATCTAAGGCTAAATAGGCCACATTCTGAAAGAAGGCTAATTAGACCCTAGGAGGAGGAAAAGAATATTGCAAAACCCAGCTGCTGAATGTAACAAATTAGCATCTCTTCAACCTGATGGGTAAACCTAGGCAAATCAAGTGTATTTGGAACAACCATGCCTTATTTCAAGTTTTAAGGCATTCAAATGTCCTTTGTGGGGGGGCTTCCTGAAAATTATTTAACACACTCAAATTCACAGTTGGACTCTTTTTATCACATACAATGAACATGCCAAATTAAATAGATTAATAATCTGATCTAGTCAATTGCTTATCAAACAGAACTTTATAAGCCTATAACTGACTGTGTCCATCCATCGATTACTGGGTTCTTCCTTCCTGAAATACTCTCTCTCACACAAAGCAAAGGCTGAGTACTCTGACTGTGATTCCATTAAAATGACTCAGCTTTCTGAATGAAGAATGTGATAAAGATATACAGCTTAATCTTCAAATTGCTTCTTCCTTTTACCTTATAGAAAGACCAAGATGCTAATTCCACTTCCCATTTAAACCAAATAAATCAAAGTTATTATGATAGTATTTTATGGTAAAACAACATGGCAATACTCACATAAACTATAAGAATTTTAGAAGACTGATTCAACGTAAGATCATAGCAATCAATGGTCTGTCATAAGTATAAATTATTAGTTTTAAACTGGAGAAAAAATAGCTTGACAGTATATTTTTACATAAAGAAAACCAATACCATTATAGAGATTCTGAAACATAAAACTTTTATTACTAACACTCAAATCAGGATGAGTTAAACCCCCATTAATTAAAATTATGGGTATGATGGGACTAGAGAGATTGCTCAGTGGGTTAAGAAAATTTAGTGCTCTTTCAGAGGAACAGATTTTGGTTGTCAGCACCCACAATGGTCAGTTCACAACTCTCTGTAACTCCAATCCAATCGATCTGTCAACACCTTTTTCTAGCCTGCCTGCGCTCGCACACACACACACACACACACACACACACAACATACACTCACACAGATAAAGGGATATACTACTTGAATAAAAATTGTAAAGAACACATAGCCCCAGAGGGCATTTTTCCTGAAGCTGTGAAAATTGCCAGCCTGGAGGCTACCACAGTTGCACTTCCGGTGGCTACAGATAGTTATGAAAACCAAGTCTTAGAGAATGGGCGAGAATGATAAAGGATGCACACCCACTGCCCTGAACCCGAGGTGGGACAACGCCATGGGCCCGCCAACGGCCCAAGATAACTGAGAACCAGACCATAGAAAACATGTGTGTGCCTGTGAGTGATAAAGAAGGGCATGAAATAATGTGTGGAACCCCCTAGTTGTAATTGGCCAAATTTAGCTTTAAAACTCTGGTCTGGCATGGCAAAATCGCTCAACTCCCGAAAGCCCAGAGGAGAAGCTTCGGGTTGAGAAATAAATCTGCGTGGATCCCACCGGACACGGACATCCACTGCTTAGACATCAGGGCCTGCACACCCGGCTCAGCTCCTGAGGTTCGGAAGCAAGGAACATGGAGTTGCACCTTTACCTGCATGCTACCACTGGGAGCGAAGGATAAGCCTGCCAGACCGGAAAGGTTAGTGAAAGAGTGTTTGTGTGAACGAAAAAATGAGGGCCTGTTTTACCATTTATTTGCTTTTGCCATTTATGAATAAATAAAAGTAATAGAACCTTTCCCACTGGGATTGATGAATTTGTTTCCACAACGGTTTACAGCCCAAATTGTGACAAAACTTAAAAACTTAAATGGTCTATGTATTCCATTTAATATGCATTAAATAATCACATGATAAAATTTTAAGCCTTAAAATATGTAGAGCTGGTTATTTTACCCACAGAGGTAAGACAGTAAGACTTGATTTTCACTTAGAAAAGTGAAGTTAGTAACTGAAAGAACTATATACTGCGGCCATAGCCCAAGTCTTCTATTTAAAGAATATTTCTAGGGTAAATTTGTACACTGCAAAATGAAATCTTATCCCATCAACAGATAAAGTAGTTGAGGGATAAACAAAGCAAGCCCAGGTCGTTCTGTATGCTAACAGCCCTGGTTTGTACTTTAAGGTTGAAAGCATGATTTTAGAAGGGCGCACAGTAAATCTCTCATGCTCAGCTCATCCTTAGGAAAGCTGAGGAAATGACAATGGCATAGGCTCCTCTACAGCCACACGTCTGTGGTAATCAGTGACAGTGAGTAACGTTGGAGATGATGAATCAGCACACTTGTGGCAAACACCGGTTGCCTGGGTAACTTTTTTCACTTTTCAACAAAGGCTTTCTCTTACTTAATTCTTGCCTTGACTCAGAATAGATTATAAAAGATTGTTTCTTCTTCAAAAATGAAATATGGAAAAAAAATACCATTGACTGTTTTTATCTTAAAAGATTAATTACATAAAAAATAAAATAAAACAAGCCAAAACCACCAAAGCCAAAGCAAGGAAGCACAGCGGAAAATGTTTTGCCACTTGCTTTGTTCCTGGTTATCAAGAGGCCATCATCAGGCACAGTGCCATTCCAGCTTTTTCTCCAACTTACTCTCTTGAATTAAAATTCGGCTGTCTTGCGCAGATGATAGAGGCCAGACAACCACCACAAAGACAGTGTCCAGCTAACAGTGGGGAAAATAAGAAAAGCTAAACAAACTAACTCCCTAAGGATGCCAACTCTATTCTTGACTCTGGAAACAAAATTGTATAATATACAGAGATTCCTACAAAAAATTATGAGACAGAGTAAGATATTCCTTCCCTATTTATTTATCTGATCTTCAGAACAACCTGAATCTATCAAGTAAATAAGAAGTTTTAGAATTGAAAAGCTAACAAGCACTATTTCACCATACTTGGACAAGTTACTATGTTTGTCACCTAAGGAACAGGTGACTTATATATATTTAATTCTAAAGTTGTCCATAAATATCCTAAATTGCCTAAAGGGATTAAATTATTTTAATTGTTAAATAATTAATAGCAAAGAGGTATTAATACATAAGCAGGATTCAAGTCCAAGTCTGTCTCAATTTAATAATAATGGCCAGTCAAGAGTTTGGAAACTAGCTGGGCAGTGGTGGCACATGCCTTTAGTCCCAGCACTTGGGAGGCAGAGGCAGGCAGATTTCTGAGTTCAAGGCCAGCCTCGTCTACAGAGTGAGTTCTAGGACAGCCAGGGCTATACAGAGAAACCCTGTCTCAAAAAACCAAAACCAAACCAAAACAAAGAGTTTGGAAACTAAAAGAAAGAATTAAAGATTTAAACACACATATGTATCATAGGAATAAGATATCTATATGATATATATCATATATATAATGCTTCATTAATATAATTTTTATAAACCTACAAGGCTGCAATTTTTTATTTAGAAAAGCACATCAAAGCTGTCCCAGATACCCCCAAGTAATATAGGCTGTTGCCATTGCTTATTTTCCACCCAGAATTTTAAAATATAACTAAAATCGCTGAAGGCACCACACATTTGTGTTATGGAACTTAGTAAAATCAAGTTTACTGAACTTGAAGTTTCTTGGCCTGTTGGCCAGACTTCATAGTATTGGAAGGGTCTATGCAGGCTGCTGTAGGAAAAAAGTCACCAGCAGTCTACCCAGCTGTGAACCCCATGAGCTAACGACCAGCGTGGAAAGATTTGCCCAAGAGAGCAAAGGTGGCAGGGATGCTAATGCCTTTACCAAAACTCTCTGATTGGATGTAAAACCCATTCTACAGGAGGAAATGCATTCCTGATACTGTAAATCTGGCCAAGAACCTGGGTCTCTGGACCACAAGGGTGCTCTTCTAAAATTCTGTTCAACGGCTATAGTATCAAACTGCCATCTAGATTCCTGTGTCTATACCCCTAGATTAGTACAGCTCTCAACCTCACCAGAGAAGGTCCTTTGAGCCATGTCTATCAGTCAACGCAAAACCTCACGACTGCTCAGAGTGCAAACAGTGTCTTTGTAATACTCAACTATAACTGTGACTATCAAACATTTCTTCCACCAAAGGATCAAGGACCATAAAGGAATGGGTGAGACTGAGGTCAGAAATAACCTGAGGATAACAGTATCTTCTAGGCATGGCAGGAACATCGCACTCATAAACTCACTTGAGTCCATGCCTACAGAGGACCTTTACAGGATTAAGCCAGTCAACAGTCCAATATGGGGTTAGGGTTTGCACATCCTCCCATGCTACTAACTATTGACAGACACTGGGGATGAAACATCAGCTCTATGTGCTTGTGTGGACTCTGGTAGGTGACAGTGTTCCCATAGAGGGCCCCACACCTATGAGTGTATAGGCTGCATAAGTATACTTAGTGGCTAATTTTTAAAAAGAAAAATGACATAGAGTTAGTAGGTGTTGGGCATCAGATCTTAAAGAAGTCGGAGGGAAGAGTTGAAGCAGGGGTGTGAATATGATCTAAACACACTGTATCAATGCATGAAATTCCCAAAGAATAAAAATATTTTTAACATATAATCTGAAAAATTTTAAGTTTTGTTTAGAATACATAAGTCTGCATGTTCTAGGGGCCTCTTGGGCACTACGCTTCGTAACTGCTGATCTCTTCACTTGTATAAGTCAATGACAAGAAACTCAGCTGCTCAACTGTCAAAACATGCTCTAACATCCCAGGAATAGATTTTTACACAGATATGTAAAATACAACAGATAGATACAGTACTGTAAGCATAAAACCCAACTTCTGAATTAGCAAGTAACCCCATGATACAACCACATGCTTAAAGAAACCTTCTTGAGGCATATACAGTAACTGGCCATGAGAAGGGACAATGATATCATTGGAACATCCAAGAGCCATCAAAGATCAATTAATATAAACTTTGAGTGGTCTCAAGCTAAACCTAAAATTGCTGGTCAAAAGCAACATGTATTAAGTAGGGAATGGTAGCACATGCCTAAAGCCAACACTTGTGAGGTGGAAGCAAGGAAATCAGGAGTTCAAAGTCATCCTTAGCTACAGAGTTAGTTCTAGGTCACTGAGACTACAGGAGACACGTGTATCCAAACAAAAAGGAACATATGTACTAGAAACCCGCCTTAGCATGACCAATAAACTAGTCTCAAGATGGAGCAATGCAAAACAGTCTTTCATAAATTCTGTAACCCAACACAGATTTCCCATCAGTAAAATACCTCCTAATGGATTTGATTTTGATCTGTTTAGTCCCAGGTCAGGTGTTCTACCTCTCTCTTTTTACTGCTAAGTAACTCAAATCTCTCAAACAGTTCTTGAAAAGCACTCTGGACATTTTTAATAGACCACTCTGGTTTGTTTTTTTTTTTTGTTTTGTTTTGTTTTTTAAATATTGCCAGATGCCAGGAATGCTGGCAAATGGCTGTAATCTGAGGACCTAGCTAAGCAGTAGAATCTCAAACTGCAGGCCAGTTTGGGTTACATAGTATATTCCACAGCAGCCTGAGACCTTGTCTCAAAACATTAAGTAAGACATAATCCCTGAAGGGTGTCTCTAAATTCACTCTTGGTAGTTTCACAATCATTGCCATTTTGTGTGGAAGCCAGGAAATCTATACTAATATACACTTTCAAATAGACATAACCCGTTTTACAACACTTCCCAAACTTACTGTCCAATCAGTAATTAAAACATGCCATTTATTTCTGATCCCTTTGAAAACAACTGATAAGGGCAAGAATGTCTCTAACAAAGGTTTGGATTGAAATTCTGGAAAATACACATCAAGTATTTGGTGCCTCTTAGAAAGTAGTCTCTTGTTTGTTTTTGTAGTGCTGGGGTAACACCTAGGACTTCACATATGCAAGGAAAATGAACACTACTCTCTGGTATCATGTGTGCATTGTTCCTAAAACATCACACACAATGTGCAGTTTAACCTCCATTCCAACATACACACAAAAGGACATGTCCAGTATCATGCTTTGGCTTGACAACCAAGACGATGCTTGCTGAAATAGGATGTGCTAGGATGGCAACAAAGGAAAGGCAAAGATTGTCTTAAAAGGCAGGGAGATTATAAGAACTACTGGAGAAGCAAGCCCCTAACAGGAAGTCTGTATTTGCCTTTTATAAAGTACTAAAAAGCAAGAGCTTTTCTTTTCTTCACACCCCAAAGTCAATTTTCCACTTAAATTTCTTGCCCACATAAGGATTTTCCCCATCTCTTTTTCTTTTTATAAAGTAGAGAATACTCTTTTGCAGTTCCTAACTATTCAAATGACAGGCTCAAAGAAATCAACACCATCTACAAAGGGGAAAGAATACTGTATAATAACACTACTAATAATGGAAACAATATACCCCATTTTAAATGTACAGTAGCTTAAAGTATTAAATTCTCATCACTGACATTTTTGGCAAAAAAAAAAAGTGATTGAGTGGGTGGCCTTCAAAAAAACCCTCTGTATTTCACACACACACACATACACACACACACACACACACACACACAGGCAAGCGCGCGGGCTGGGGGGGGGCAGAGACAGACAGAGACAGAGAGAAGCATTTACTGCAAAACTTAATGCCAGCAATCAAACAAAACACGTCATCTTTCATTGCAGAAATGTACTTGAAGTATCTAGCCACCTTCAAAGATTCACCACTTAGATACTTACTATTTAAACAGATACCTAAATGTATTTAAAATCTTTCTTTGTATAAGCAAGTAAAGTTTATAATATTTGTAATTATTTAGAACGACTGTTCTCATGAAGCAGTTTGAGAATTAGTAATACACTCTATCTGGCTGATCTAATAACTTAGTCTAAAGTATTTTCTTGGCTTTAAAACAGTAATTTCTTCTAAAACTCATTTCAAAATAGTACTACAATAAGAAGTAATCTCTTATGTCATTTCATACATGTTTAATATCCCTAACTGAAATAAAGCAGATGTTTAAAATCAACTTAATTCTTTATGATTGACAGGAGTTTATGTTAGACAACATTTTAAATAAAGATAAAAATCCACACAAATGAGTTTCATTATTCTTTTTCTTTCTTTTCACTAAACTTTCTAGGTTTTTGTTGGTATAGAATGGACAGAATTCTTCATATTCTACAAATATATTAATAGTTAAGTATTCTTAATACAATAATTCTTTTCCTAACCACATTTGTTTACAAGAATACCCTAATGTCATCATCTACTTTGTAGACTCTACAGGACACCTGGGTATCTCTTTCTAGTCATCACTCTCAGAGAATCCTTGTTCCAAAGATATTAACAGAAATATCTTATTCTACCACCTTTCTTAGTTTCTGCCTGAATTAATAACAACCTCTTATTTCTGGAAAAGCTCCTTCACAGGATTCTATATTTCTGCTTTTATCCCAATCTGCCGGTGCATTCATTTCTCTCAAAAGTTTCTTCCCCTTTGAACACACACACACACACACACACACACACACACACACACACACACACACACACACAACTTGGGTTTGGGATCTATGGTCTACTTTCCTAATGCTGTTTTGATGGACCTAGCATTTATGTCAACTGTATGCAGTTAACTTCCCAATAAGTAAGCATATTCAATAATTCTATGAATTGTTCACTATTTTAAACTACTTGTTGAATTGTTTTTCATAGCATGTAAGTCTGAATTGTAAAATTTAATCATCAAACCCAAGCTTAATTTTCATCATGCTAATTATATTTCTGACAAAAATGTGGATGTGTTAGCTCCAATCTGTTCTCAGTGAGTTCAAGATTGACTTATTCCTTCAGACCAGAGGAACTACCTCTGCATCTAGTTACTTTTATATTTCTATTTCTCAAAGAAATCTACTAATAAGAAACAGACTTCTTTTCTTATATCTCCTGAGTTTAATCAACTACCTACTCCAATGATTTAGCTTCTTAATTAGCCTTCAACATTTATTCTTGGATCTCCATCCTACCACACAGATCCTTGGAGTTCGAGGTCCTAGGTACTCAGGATAAACTGTAAACTTCCTGTTGAGACTTCAGGGGCTCTTTAGAATCCAGCTTCAGTTTACATATCCCAAGATTATACAATCTAGGGAGATGGAGCCCTCGTGTACCGCAACAGAGATCTTCTGCTTCAAACAATGTTTTCCTCCTTGCTTCTTTCATCTTCAACTTTAGGTCTAGAATAAATCCTGTGTCCCTTAAGCTTCCCACTTATCACTCTTTCCCCTTCCTCTTAACAAGCTTAGGCCTGGTGTCCTCTCCAGTGAGTCTGTAGCAATCTACCATTATTCTATGTGCATCAGTTGTTGTTTTGAACCGTAGTGTAATTATTCATCTTGACATGCAAAGAACAAACTTCATGAGCACATGGACTGTGATTACCTCATCACCCACAAATATGCCACGGTACCTAATACACAAGGATATTCAAGGCATTGAAAACAAATATAAATCCTCAAAGAGGATGAGTTTAAGATCCTATTGAAACAGTACTATGCTTTCATTAAGTATTTAATACTTAAAATTCTGTAAAAGTATAATTGTCTGCTCTACCACTGCAACAGTGGGATTCATTAAGAATGTATTTTCTTTATTTTTAATGTGATTTCAATTTCAATTGTTGTATTATTATAATAACTCCCTTTTAAGTTTCAAAATGCTTTGTGCCTACTTTTTAAAATAAAGAAATAAGGATTAACTAAATTTAAATGAACAAATCAAATCTTTTGCTACTGCTCTTAGCATTCAGATGCATCATTTACTTCTTTAAAAAGTGCAAATGGCTCACTGAATGGCAGTTTCAGAACCAGTGTTCTAACCATGTCATCTCAGAACAGGTGGGGGCCCTGTTACACTTCCTTTGCTAGACAGACACTAACAGAGCTTTAATTCTCATAGAGGAAATGTTAAGGATAAGCAATTAGCCTATTAGTGATTGTTGGACTTCATGCCTAATTAATCATCTGAAATTTATTTGCCAATACTCAACTGATACTCTCCTAATGTTTCTTAGTAAGTACTGAAACTTTCTACAGAAAAAAGGTATTCCAGAAAGCCTCCACTTCCTAATCAGTTAACATTTTACCTAAAGAATTTAAGTATTTATAATCTGAAAATAAAAGAATTGATAGTTAGAAAAAGAATTTAAGTATATCATTTCATCTTTTTGGAAATCCTGTGAAGAACATACAATTATTATTCCATTTTTCTCTGGACAAAAAAAAAACCACATGGTATTTAAATAATCCTATCAGCAGCAAAGTTGTGTAAGTAGAAAAGAAGGTGAGGATGTTGTGCAATATATGATCCCTAAGGTCCAAGAGAGGTTTTGTCTTGTTTTCCTTTTTATCTCTCAGCTATACACAGTACTCGGCTTAGCATATGACACTGTAAGTGTTTGACAGATTAACTCTTATGTAGTCCTACATTACAATAATTGGATATGCTGTGAGTTTTTAACCTAGTTAATAATCTCCCATGATATATTATCCTCTTAAGAAGCCTCCATTTCTAGTTCAGCAGCTCACAGTACCTAACAAGGTACTCTTTTAACAAGCTGTTCTTTTCTGTATATCCCAGCTAAGATTATTATAAATCATTGAGTCTGGGGCTAGAGAAAGGAGGTCAGTGGAAAGGCACTTGTCTAGCAGCACAAGGTCATATCTTTGACCCCTAGCACTGTTTCCCCTCCAACACAGACAGACAGACACACACACACACACACACACACACACACACACACACACACACATTTAATTCTGTGGCCACTATAATCTTCTGCTTGGACATTAATACAATTAAGCTTGGAATTTGAATCAGGACTTGGGAAATATATTTCTTTTTGAAATCTCAAAATCCCACTTCAATTCTTCTAAAGGAAGAGGAGTGGCTTGAAGCTTTCTGGTGAGTCTCAGTTAGTAGTCTTCTGCATAGGCACCAGAGTTTGTGGCTCCCTTTTTATTCAAACACAACCTGCCTCTTCCAAGAAAGTTCCAGAAAATACACTTAAGTCTACAGCCTAATGGCAGTGCCTTTAATGAAAGGTAATAATTGAAAGTGGGTGTGGGGCCTTTAGTAAGAATGCAGTAAAAATAAAAACAAAAACAAAAACAAACACCAGTGTTTAGAATAATTTACTGCATTACAGTGCCACAATTAGGTTCTCTAATTTAATTTTATCTCTGCCCCTGCTTGGGCACAAGGCCATTTTCTTCTTGGCATATGCCAAGAACTTGCTGCACAACTTGATATATTCATTCAGAGACATAGACATCTCTATGCTCATAGAGACAAAATTCGCTATAGTGGGAAGACACAGTGAGTGTAAAAATAAACTTTCTGGTTCTCATACAGGTCTCTTTAACTTTGCTAGTTTCTCAAACAACCCTTGGTCATACATCGGTCAACATAAAATATATATATACACATAGAATTTCAACCTGGTTCGAACTGCAGTTATAGGGTGTGGCTGGGGGATGGGGACTTATACCTAAAACATGGACAGTCTCCCTCCCAGCCTCATACTGTGCCACATGCCCTGCCTCCTCCAACCCGGGCAAGAAGGATAATAAAGAAACAAAAAGCCTAGGTTTACAATGCTAAAAATAAATCCATCTTGTCAAGTAACAAATTCCCCAGTTCACCTAAAACTTGTTTCTTTAAAACTTGTGTTATATTGACAGTTAACTATACTAAATAATTAGGTTTATCAAGCTTTGGAAGAGTTATTTGATGTTTTAGGACTGATAAGTCCAATGTTTCAATTTCCCATGAGATTTACTGCAATCTTGGCCTATGTCTATGCAGATTGTATCTGAAAATTGCATTATTCTTTGGTACAGTAACTTTGGGGAATGAGAATGTTTGTTTTAAATCAAATTATATACAAATTTCTAGAATCCTTTTGAGTTTGTAAGTCACAACGTGAACTGTTTCATTTGAAAATGTCTTCCATCAGCTTAATCCTTTATGAACCTAAATTATTATTTTTCTCACATAGTTCAGTAGGACATATCTTCTGTTTTAACATACTAAAAAGCATTAAAGTAACTACATTCACTTATCAAATACACATAAGAAATTTAGGATTCAATAGAACTGAACTGATAAATAATTCTATTACAAAATATCTGGGGTCAAACGGCTATTATAAAGAAATATTAAAACCAAACAAACAATACTTGCCACTAAAAATTCCAGTGTCTAAAGCCATTCTATCCAGACTGATTTGTAATAAACTTTAGACAGATGCAATATAAACACATTTCAAGAAGTTAATAATTTGATATTAAGCAAATTGATGCATCACACTAGTTGGTAGATTAAAATGGATAGTGAAAAAATAAAAAAAATGGATAGTGAGTGAATATATGTTTCAATAAATTTATTTCAGGAGGAATATTCATCGGTAAATGAATCACTCAATAAATGTTTTTTTGGGTTCAGGAGGATAATCAATTATCAGGTAACTGACCGCTTTCCCAATATCAACATTTAAAATTATTATGTGCTCACACTCCCTATTCAGACTCTGAGACTAATATTCCAAATGGTTCTATTGGTTAGTATCAGAGCTGGCACCAAAACTCAGGACTTTAGTTCCCAGTTTTTAAAAAAGAGAAAAGAAAAAAAGAAAAAGCTGTAACAGAGCAAGGCTTAGAAAAGACGAGAAGGCTGTCACAAAGAGCAGGGAATGCAGCCAGATGCTCAGGGCCCTTGTTGCACAGGGAAAGGAACACTCATATCACACAGAGCACAGAATCCCACAGTCAGAATCTCGCCTACAAGTTTCCAAGTGTCTTTCTCACATAAATGAATCAGGCACTTTTTCAAGGCATTTAACAAAAATTCAAGTAAATCAAACTATGCAAATGTGTGTGGCCATGCCAACTAAATGTTTGTATGATTGCACATATTTTGAGGGCTTTGGGGCCCACTTACATTATTTTGTGTTATCCTGGTTACTTGGCATGCTAGGTTCTCTATTTTATTATCATACAGAGTATCTTTGTTGCAGGCTGAGGATTTTATTATTATTTCTGAATGGAACCTACGGTATGGATTGTGTGTTTATTGCAAAGAAGAAACCCAAAAGACTTTCTAGATTATCAGGAAGAGGGGTGAGGCAGCAAAAATCAACACATAATTGCAACCAAAATAAACAGGGAACAAATTTTGAATCTTCACTTGAAGGGAGTAAGTATAATTTCAGGGTGAGAAGGAAACCTTTTAAATGAAGTGCTTAGTGTAACAGCTTTTACAGGGTGCGCTTTTCACTGTCAAATTGCATGAAACGCTTGTGAGGATAATCGGTTTGGGGGTGTGTTGGGTTTGTTTGTGGGGTTTTGTGGCAATTTACAGGCTTTCCACAGCATGCACTAACTATCCTTATTTTGCAGTTCCTTCTATGTATTTATTGTGCTAACACTTTCATTTTAAAAGATTTAAAATCTCTATTGTGTGAGGGTAAATTTGAAACAACCCATACTGCTTAAATTCTTTAATGGTTCAATATGTTCTGTTAGACTTTATTAGCTTAAGAACTGTTAGACATAATATACACAGAAGTAAAGGATTTTAAAGCAACATCGAAACAAATACCTTACAAAAATTCTGAAGTATATGTAGTATTTATTATGATATTATCAAGTATTCCATTACAACTCAACAGTACTGTAATATTTACATATCTAAAATCACATGTAAGATATTACGGTTATGCCACACTTAACATGTGGCCATTTTTTTTACATTTACAAAAAATGTTTCTTAAACAAACTGAGTAAGTTAATTATAAAAAATGCTTTCTCTTTCATTATAAAATTTATTTCACACTGAATAGATTCTCTTACACTTAAAAGAACAGTATTTTCTTAGTTTTGAGACTAACTAGACACCCCTTCTTTTTTCTTTGCCCTTCTATTCTCTGCTGACCATGTTAAATAAAAAGGTTCCATACAACTAAGCAGTAGTGACAAGATAGCACTTCTAAATTGCTCTGGTATATCAACTATCAGTAATGCCATTTATTTTAGTTTTCAAGCTTTTTTTGAGGGGGGGGCATCCTGCCAACTACTTTTTGCATAAACTTTAGGGGCATAGTCATAACCTGAACGCTACAGACATTAAAATCCAGGAAAAGCCAAAACTATTGGCAACATGTGTAGTGCTCCCATTTGGGAAGAGAAGGAAGGGGAACCAGGAGCACGAGCTCATGCTCAGCTACCTAATGAACCCCAGCCTGGCTACATGGGAGTCGGTCTCAACAATACAAATCCATCACCTATTGGAAGGAGCACAGGGTCCCCAGTGAAGGAGCTAGAGAAAGGACCCAAGGAGCTGAAGGGGTCTGCAACCCTATAGGAGGAACAACAATATGAACTAACCAGTACCCCTAGAGCTCCTTGGGACTAAACCACCAATCAAAGAAAACACATGGTGGGACTCATGGCTCTTACTGCATATGTAGCAGAGGATGGCCTAGTCGGTTATCAATGGGAGGAGAGGCCCTTGGTCTTACGAAGATTCTTTGCTCCAGTACAGGGGAATGCCAGGGCCAGGAAGCAGGAGTGGGTGGGTTGGGGAACAGGGGGGGAGGGTATAGGGGACTTTCAGAGAGGAAACTAGGAAAGGTGAAAGCATTTGAAATGTAAATGAGGAAAATATCTAATTTTAAAAATTCTCTAAAAATATACAAATTCAAATTATTAATTTTAAAACAGGAAAACTATAATGTTATAGATTCTTGTATGCCACATGAACAAAAATGTTTCTTATCTGAAAATAATGCTATCGTCATGAAATCAAATCGCTGTTACATATTCTTGGCTTGCGCAGTAAGTAAGCTCTAGGGCAGACTGCATTACAGTCACTCCACAGAAGGTCAACAGTGATCTTTTATCACGGACAGGACTGTATTTGAATCCTAGGCTCAGAGAGCAGGGCAAAACAGGCTGTTTGGGCAATGGCCCTGAGTCTTAGTTCACCCTGGGGTTTATCTGCATCTCTACAGTGGAGGGTCTAATGGATCACTTGCGAGGAACGTTAGGAGTTGCAGATTTAGCTCAGAACATGACTCCAAGGCAATTCTATTTTTGTTTTCAAGTCCACAACCAGTAACTAACAGTCTAAAGGTAAGAAAGCCAATGTGTGTAACAAATCAGTAAGAAAAAATATTTATTTATTTGACTGTTTTTCTTCTTGAGAGTGCTCTAGAGTATTTTTAGAAAATAAACAGTTTTAGTAAAAAGTTAATAAAAACTGGAATGGATGAGAATGGCATTTCTGAAGCTGCTGTTCCAAATCCAGCCAGCTGGGGAAGCCTCGGGGCTGGAGATAGGACAGTAATTGCAGAAAAGACTCTACCAGATCAAACCCAGAGGCAGTGCCTGCTGTAAGTGCAGCAACCTCAGCGTGAAAGCACATCTGTATAGAGAAGAGACTTTAGGGTCACCTGAGTACTCAGAAAAAAATGCAACTTTTAGTTTTTTATCATTGGTGTTAACATTTTAGCAATAAATTTTCTTCCAAATTGAGCATTAATAATTAATACAGTGGCAAAAAACCAGTTTATTACTTAATGGAAGTAAAATAGAGAGCAATGTAAATAAAGAATAGTACAATTTAGAAATAAGACTCTAATGCATTTTTTGTAATGAACCTATAAATTCCACATTAAATGCATAAAACTTTTTTTAACAGTAAGAAAGCAAAACTAAAAACCATAAGAGCAAAGGGGGAAAAAGGAGAGAAATATCCTTACTTAGAAAACACACACATACTTCTGTAAAATGTGTATATTTACTGGAACATCAATTTTTTCAGTTATAACCCTTTCTCTTTTAATCGAAACTGTCTAAATGTCAAATTACTTTCCAAGAAAACTTGTTAAAGCAAAATATTGCACATATCTAGTAAATCTCTTTAATAACACAAATTCATCAAAAGAGTCACATTGTAAAATTTTATTAATACTAAGAATTAAATTTTCCAATATTATATAATAAATTTATTTTATAAATATTTCTATTTTGAACCAAGTATAGTATATCTATAGTACACTGTACTATTCAGTTCATACTAAGGCATGGTAGCTAGCAACATCTATGAACCTTCTAAGTTTGTGTGCAAACTAAAATGGCCAAGTGAACTGTGGAATCTGGTAATTCATTCATATGTGAAAGAAAGGTGCTGTTTGGACCAGTAACAAGAGCATGAAATAGAGACATGCATAACTGTCTCTGCACATCTGAAAGCTAGCTTCTAAGGGAAAAAATAAGCTTCTACTGGGTAGAAGTTATAAATGCACAGAACATTCTAAATATACAAGAGACAGAAATCATTCTAATCAGAGCATGTACTAAATAATGAGTCACATGTCTTGAACTTTTACTGTCTCTCAGAGGGGAACAAGCTTCCTAGCAAAGCACTATACTGTCATGCTAAATTTGTCTTACCATGCTAGAGAATATGTTAAGAAAATGGGATCAATGTCCTTTAAAAGTCCCCTACATTATATTGTATGTGCCTGTGAAATACACAATGTAAAATATATAGTCTCGAATTAATTTCATAGCTGTATTTTCCTGTATATCAGTATTTTATAAATACATGCTAATTAAGACATATTGCTGTTAAAACAAACATAACCAAAATAAAATTCTTGGGTAGTATTAACTACCTAATGTTGGGGTTTAGTCTGGTGCTGTTATGTATTCAAATGCTAAATTTTGTATCCTAAGAAATGGTTGTCCCGCAGATGAGAGAAATCTCATGTCTACCACTTTCCGTTGTGTATACCTTGCTCCCCTATTTAAAGCTATTGGTTAAAGAAAAGTGGCTACGGTCAATTACTGGGGAAAAGAGAGGTAGGCAGGGTTTTTGTTACAGAGCTGGGGGTTAGAGGTAAGGAACACAACAGAAAAAGAGAAGGAAGGAGGAGAGAGAAGGGGAAAGAAAACAGAGAGAACGGGAGGTTTCCATTAGATGTGATGGGCCAGGAGCACATGCCAAGTGAAATGGCCCCTGAGGACAGGCAATAAAGCAGAAATAACCCAGGCAGGACTTGGGGAACACAGCTACAATTAACAGTCTACCATAGAAAAAAGAGATTATGGGTAATATGTCCACTAATGGTACTAAAGTTGATTTAAAAATTGATAGGACTCTGCCTTGATTATTAGAGTGGGGAAGGGCTCGCTGGGTCATATTAATAGCTAATAGAGGTGTTAAATAACATTTAAAATTATCATTTACAACTTAATCATAAAATTCTACCTTGCTGGAAAGTAAAATATAATTTATAGTGCTTATTTTTCTTTGTTTTGTTTTTCCTTTGTGATTTTTAAAAAAGGTTGCTTATAGCCTAGGCTGGTCTCAAATCATTTATGACACCAAAGGTAGACCAGAACTCCTGATCTTTCTGCCTCTATTTTAAATTCTTGGTATTTGCAAATGTATACCACAAGGGCTGGCTTTACTATCTAATATAATTTCTAATATAATTTCAGTTGTATCTAACAACAAAAGAAAACTACTGAGAAAGAAAAATAGAGCAAGCTGTGTGCTTCCAATGGTCACCATGGACAACTGGGCTTTCTCATTGTTGCACAGGCCAGGTAGGAATATGAGATGAAAGAAGGACTTCTGGCAGAAATTAAAAGCTACAGAAGAATGGTAAGGATGGTACCACATGTGATATACAGAAATCGTCTGCCTTAACATTTAGTTTTTACATTTCTCAAAGACAATGACTTTCAATTGAGATTTAAAGGGCTGCAAAGAAATTAACTTCATCTTTGTCTTCTGGGATCACACAATCCAGACACAACAGATCTGAGGTTAAAATATTATCTACACTAATTTAATCAGAATATATATTAAGGTATTTGTTGAGTATACAGAGACAGATACCTCCTCTTCTAGCAATATAAATATGGAAATAATTTGTCAAATAAATCATACCAGGAACATTAGAATGAATTATATATCAGCATGTTAAAACAAAGTCTAAGTTGCTGGACCATTCCCAAAGGCACACTATCAGTCACTTTTTAAGTTATGTATTTTGCTACTGGATAAAATTCGTGAGTTATTTTGCTAAGTCATCTCCTTTAAGATCATTCATATAGATACCACAAAGTCAGTTTTAACGCTGAAGCTTTTTTGTAAATTTACATTAGAATAAACTCAATGTGTATTCCATGATTTTATATATGTGTGTGTGTGTGTGTGTGTGTGTGTGTGTGTGTGTAAATAAACATATCTCGTCTAAAATTATTGCTTTTTAATAGGACACGCATGGTGGCACATGCTTACAATCCCAGAACTCTGGTGCTTGAGAGAAGACAACCACCCTGAGTTCAAGGATAGCTTGATGTAAATCATAAATACTAATGCACCTAGAGCTACTTATTAGCAAGATTCACCTCAGAAAAATTTTCAAATATTTTCAAATCATTTTTTATTCATACAACAAAAACTTCATCCACAAAAAAATGTACTATAATCCTAAAATGTCAACTTGAAAATTGATTTTGAGCTCTATAACACCTTTATTTTTCATGTCTTTTTTTGTATGTGTGTGTATGTATGTGTTGTATGCTAACGCAGGACACTCTAAGCAAGTCCTTTCCCAATGATCTGGGTTCACAACCCTAAATAATTCTTATGAGGATTTCTCAAACTCGTAAGTATTTTTGATTCTTACCATCTATTTTGTCAATATCAGCCCTAAATTCAATGAAATACTGTAAATAAATAAATAATGCATTACACTGTCACATTCTTAAATTTCACAGGTCTAATCTTCATTTTTTCATTAGGCTTAAATTAGGACTCACTCTTTTAAACATTTACTATTTTATATACCAGTCTCCAAAGCATTTCACTTGGATTATAAAACTAAGCATAAATCTGAGTTCTAATTCTTAAACTGATAGGATGAAAACAGGAAATGCCCCCTTTACTGTCAGTCTAACAAGATCAACTAGGGCCACACATCAATTTAGAGATGTGGTTTGTTTAGCTCCAAAACGAAGAGGCAATGTGGACAGTGTCATGCGGAGAGCCTCCTGCCCACCCACTTCCTTCTCTCCTGGAACCTGATTCCAGGGACCAAATAAATCCAAACCATTAGGAACACAAACACAGAGCTTCTAATAGCCAGACTCTAAAGTTATCAGATGTGTAAGCACTAGAATTGATGTCACTTGTCATTTCAAATACTTCAGTAAAGAACTACAGAGAAAAATTACAACTAAATATTGGTAAGAAAAGACTTAATTGGTCTCACTTACCACTTTGGGATTTTGAGAACCATTGCAGATTCCAGTCTACATTCCTCTGATAAAAATCTCTGAATAAAAAAGAAACAGGAGGCTGTCTTTGGTGAACTTCAGGTGCAAAATCACTTCAATTTCATTTTTAAAAAAATCATTAAGAGAAAAAATAAATATACAAAGATGTGTCCCTGGAAATTACTTAGCACAACAATCTTCTCAAATATTGGTAAGGGTGAGAAATAGCAACAACGCAGAAATTCTAATACATAACTGAAAGTTCCATCAACTGAGGCAGAAACAGAAAGCAGAAGCAGTTTTTATACTTTGCAATTCATTTCCCATCTATAGTTGGCAGAGCTTCAAATGCACACATATACACACACACACTTATATATGAGGTTAAACTGAATTTACCACACGCTTTTTTTACAAAATATATTTAGGTTAACTTAACAATAAAATTATATCTAGTCATCAGACTTTAAGGCTTATTTTATAAAGTAAAAGCCTTAGTCACAAACAGGGGCCCATGCCTGTTCTCTTAACATCTGGATGACAGAGGCAAGAGGACCACCAAACATTTTAATTCAGCCTAGAAGACAACCTTGCCTCAACAACAATAATAAATTATAACTGATAATATGGCTATTATAAACTAACAGTATGTTTCCAAAAGAAAACTGGGTTTTTTTTGTTTGGTTTTTTTTTTTTTTTTTTTTGGTTTTTCGAGACAGGGTTTCTCTGTGTAGTCCTGGCTGTCCTGGAACTCGCTTTGTAGACCAGGCTGGCCTCGGACTCAGAAATCCACCTGCCTCTGCCTCCCAAGTGCTGGGATTAAAGGCATGCGCCACCACGCCCGGCAAGAAAACTTTCTAAAAGTTTTCTTTTGTGATAGGCAAAAATGATATTTCTCCTATCAAAAACAAACAAAATAAAAACATGATGATAAAGCAGTCAACTTTAAATCTATATTGCTTTGTGTAGTTCATTTAATGGGCCTGCATGCTTATTATCTGAAATATAAAATTACTTTTAAATGGACCCACACATGCAGACTTTATG
The DNA here is from genome assembly GCF_000001635.26 of Mus musculus. Classification (NCBI taxonomy): domain Eukaryota; kingdom Metazoa; phylum Chordata; class Mammalia; order Rodentia; family Muridae; genus Mus; species Mus musculus. The sequence continues at coordinate 27,924,255 of NC_000085.6, forward strand.
ACATAGTATTTTTAAATACATAAATCGGAAAAGGTTGATAGCTCCTTTGTGAATGGCAGTTGGATACTTTTAAAGTCCCTTACTACTTCAAGCTGGGCAAGATGACACATTATCTTTAATTCCACTACTCTCTATGAGTTCAAGGCCAGCCTGCTATACACAGTGAATGAATTCTAGGCTAGCTGGGGCTACATAGTAAGACCCTGTCTCAAAATGTTTATTATTATTATTATTATTATTATTATTATTATTATCACTGGAATGATTATTAGCTATTTTAGCAATTCATAGGATACATTATACTCAATTTCTACCACGAAGAATTTCCAAAACTTCACATTTTCTGATTTTAAATGTTACATTCTCAACCTTCAGTCCCTTATATTCCCTTCACGCTCCTCTCTTGCTATAACTTCAATTATTATACATGTGTAAAACCATCACATGTGACTGTTCAGAATCATTTATTGCTCATTTTCCTTTAATCTCTTATAGCTGGGTGCTTTAGAATTGAACACATTTGATATATGTGAAATTAACATTTTCTTAATATCCTACAGGTGGTAAATCAATACCTTTTGATTATTGCTCATTCTAGTTAATTTCAACTTGTTTTAATTATTTCATTTTTATACTATTGATTTTTACCTGTTCATTTATTATTATCATAATTATTCTACTGTGTGCTTGTTTTCATATGTAAGTGTTTGCACAGATGCCGACACACAATCTTTTCCATGGGGATCAGCATCTATACCATCTCTATTTACCTTTTCTCTTTAGCAAAAGCTGCATTTTCTTTGACATCTCTAGAACAGATTTTTAAATCATATATTATGTTTTGTAAATGTAGGTGATTTAAACTATATTTATGTTCCTTTAGAAAGCAGTGACCTTTAGACTCAACCAGTGAAATCAGCAGCTAAACACCTAGAACCCAATACCGGGAACAGAAATTATTCTCTATATTACCTTAAATATTCTTTCTCCTAGTTATTTCAACTCATAGTTCTCTTCTGTGTGCCCAGTTTGCATATTTTGAATTTGGGTTAAATATAAAATGCTAAAAAATTTTGTGTGTGTAATTTTCTGGGAATGGTACTGTATGCCTTATCCCAACATTCAGATGGCAGAGGGGCAGGTCCAGATCCTGGGCCAGCCTGTGCTGTATGTTGAGACCCAGTGCTAAAAAGAAAAAATAAAATAAAAACTAACTAATTAAATAAATAAACTCCATATCTTAAAAGTTTAAATAATTGAGTTAGATTACAATCATGATGACAAAAAATGTTTATTGAACAGAACTGACTTTAGTAGAACTTACAGTATGACAGTGTTGACTGAACACAAGCAAGACATCACTAAAGCCTACCGAGCTGCCTTCACATCCTTCCTTCCTGAATGCTATCTTCCTATTTTTATTCACATCAAAACAAAAATAGACAATTCAGAATACTTCAAGTTCTCAGAACTCTCCTTTCTTGCCAATTCTAGCATTGATTTACTCTCTAGTTAAATATAAATGACTTTATTCGTATATTTAAACTTTACAGAAACATTCAACTCTCTCTCGAGGGAAACATGAGTGGTTTATATAAGAAATTACTGTAAAGATAACTAAGTACTTTTATATTTTTAAAAACCATTTTCATAAAGTTGATAATCTCACAAAAGCAGATATTTGCTGCGCATTGATTTCTCAACCAACAGATATTAAATAGACTAACACAAATGCTTAGACATACTAAGGGCCAATTTAGCTCTGAGATCTAGGATCATAGTTGTCTTAAGGGTCCAAAATACCTTTTGGATTATCCTAAGGCATGAAGAATAATTGAAAATCAAACATTTAACATCTGGTGGTAATAACACAGCATCAGCCTTAAACCCTAATTATGTGTTTGTAGTCTGTACAGGAAGATACAATTGATAAGTGTGCTCAGAGTTGCTACTTCAATCTTTCACTATACCTAACTCCAGGTACTTCCTACTGGATTAGGTAGGTATTCTTTCCTACAGGCTTCCTCCAAGACAACAATCCACCCCAATGCTTCCTCTACACATACACACAAACACACAGTTTTTGTATTTACAGAAACTTCAGTCACTGTCAAAGTACTTGTGTGAGCCAACAATTGGAAAATACAGAGCAAGGCAAGCAGTGCTCTAGGTAAGCAGACATCGTGGCTGTATAATCGCAGCTGCAACTCATCTGCTTTACTGCTGCTTTCTGTACTCCAGAAAGGAACCTGTTATCTCAGAGTCCTCAGACTGGTGAAGGACTATAAAGCCACAAGTTCCTGTGTAGGTGATAGCTCCCAACCACAGGCACATGCAGAGGGAAGATATAATCACTCTTGAAAACCCATGAAAATCTCCAACCTTAGCTGAGTTAGATTTTAGATTTACAATCTTTCTGAGTTCTCTTAATTACTTATCAAAGTTTCTTTTAAAAAGATTTCTTAGCTTCAAGCCACCACGCTTCTTAGTAACAGAAATAGTGTTTTAAATGAGCTTTTTTCTTCTTTCAAAAAACATTAAGTCAACAGTATGTTTAATCACATAAAAATGTAATGTTATATAAGCTTGGAATGGTGCAAGGATGGAGAAAAACTAACCTACTATAACGTCATCCACAGGCTTCTATAAAATGAAGTCAGTCAGCTCCACGGCTGGTCATATTCTCATTGGCAAATGTCTCTGCCTAAGTTTAGTCTCCTCAGATACACATAAAGTAAGTAGATACGCCACTACAATTTACAAAAGACAATCACCATTAAATAATGATTTTTTTCTGAGAAGAACTTGGCAAACTTCTTTTAAAAGATTTATTTATTTATTTATTTATTTATTTACTGTCTTTCAACACAAAGAGGGCATGCATCGGATCCCATTATAGATGGTTGTGGGAAATTGAACTCAGGACCTCTGGAAGAGCAGTCTATGCTCTTAACCTCTGAGCCATCTCTCCAGACAGAACTTGGCAATTTTTTAAATAAAATAAATTGTTTCAATGTGACAGGTGGCACTTAGTGGGACTGTTATTTACTGCCAGTTAGTTGCGAAGGTGAGGCAGGAAGATCACCTGACTAATGAGTTTCATGTCACCGGACTAGAAAACATAGTGAGACTCTTACTATAAAAACAAAAAGGTAAATGTATACTATTTCCATTTTTTATTTCATTATGATGATCATAATATTCTTTTTTGTTTGCTTGTTTTGTTGTTTTCCGAGACAGGGTTTCTCTGTATAGCCCTGGCTGTCCTGGAACTCACTGTGTAGACCAGGTTGGCCTTCAACTCAGAAATCCTCCTGCCTCTGCCTGCTGAGTGCTGGGACTAAAGGTGTGCGCCAGCACACCCGGCTGATCATAATATTCTAAAATGTCATAGGCCTGATCTCCATTTTCGTACTTGTATCAGTCATGAATTTTGATTTGTTCTTTTAGATGTTTAGTTTTCACTTGGATTATGGACTACAAGATAACACTGGGTTAAATCACTATTTTAAGATTACAGTCTACAGGAGCCGGGCCTGGTGTCGCACGCCTTTAATCCCAGCACTCGGGAGGCAGAGGCAGGCGGATTTCTGAGTTCGAGGCCAGCCTGGTCTACAAAGTGAGTTTCACGACAGCCAGGGCTATACAGAGAAACCCTGTCTCAAAAAAACAAGGAAAAAAAAAAAAAGACTACAGTCTACAAAACAGATGACAGTCAGTGTTTCAATTCAAACACTGACTAACCCTTAAAGCTGCTCATAACCAATGAGTTTGTGTCTAGTCCTATCATGCATGCCAGGGCACCTGTTTATTATCTATAGGGGGCAGCACAATAACACAGTAAAGGCTCAAATACTAAATGTCTTGGGTTTTGTGGGCCCACAAAGGTCTGAGGCAAATAATTCACATTTGGTATGAAAGCAACTGCACATAAGTTGTAAACAAATGAGTATGGATAACAGATGGATGAGAAAAAACATGGCTACTACATATCAGTCTTTAAACAATGTGTGTGTGTGTAACCTTAAAAATACAGACATCCACATTAGCATATATATGCTTTTTTCTCTTTTTAAGTATTTTTAGGTGCTAGGGGTCAAACACAAGGCCTCAGGATTACTAACCATGTATGTTTCCACTGAGCCACATCCTGAGCTAGCAAACTTTATTTTTACAAAATAAATTTTAAATATTGTTTCTTTTTTTCATTTTTTATTAGATATTTTCATTTACATTTCAAATGCTATCCCAAAAGTCCCCTGTACCTTTCCCCCACCCCCCACCCCAACCTGCTCCCCAACCCACCCACTCCTGCTTCCTGGTCCTGGCGTTCCCCTGTACTGGGGCATATGATCTTCACAAGACCAAGGGCCTCTCCTCCCATTGATGGTCTACTAGGCCATCTTCTGCTACATATGCACCTAGAGACACAGTTCTGTGGGGTACTGGTTAGTTCATATTGTTGATCCTCCTATCGGGTTGCCAACACCTTTAGCTCCTTGGGTACTTTCTCTAGCTCCTTCTTTAGGGGCCCTGTGTTCCATCCAATAGATGACTGTGAGCATCCACTTCTGTATTTGCCAGGCACTGGCATAGCCTCTCAAGAGATAGCTATATAAGGGTCCTGTCAGCTAATTCTTCCTGGCATATGCAATAGTGTCTGGGTTTGGTGGTTATATATGGAATGGATCCCCGGGTGGGGCAGTCTCTGGATGATCCTTTCTTCCATCTCAGCTCAGAACTTTCTCTCTGTAACTCCTTCCATGGGTATTTTGTTCCCCATTCTAAGAAGGAACGAAGTATCCACATTTTGGTCTTCCTTCTTCTTGAGTTTTATGTGTTTTGCAAACTGTATCTTGGGTAGTCTAAGTTTCTGGGTTAATATCCACTTAACAGTGAGTGCATATCATGTGAGTTCTTTTGTGATTGGGTTACCTCACTCAGGATGATATACTCCTGATCCATTTGCCTAAGAACTTCATGAATTCATTGCTTTTAATAGCTGAATTGTACCCCACTATGTAAATGTACCACATTTTCTGTATCCATTCCTCTGCTTAGGGACATCTGGGTTCTTTCCAGCTTCTGGCTATTATAAATAAGGTTGCTATGAACATAGTGGAGCATGTGTCCTTATTACAAGTCAGAACATCTTCTGGGTAGATGCCCAGAAGAGGTACTGCAGGATCCTCCAGTAGTACTATGTCCAATTTTCTGAGGAACTGCCAGACTGATTTCCAGAGTGGTTGTACCAGCTTGCAATCCCACCAACAATGGAGGAGTGTTCCTCTTTCTCCACATCCTCACCAGCATCTGCTGTCACCTGAATTTTTGATCTTAGACATTCTGACTGGTGTGAGGTGGAATCTCAGGGCTGTTTTGATTTGCATTTCCCTGATGATTAAGGATGTTGAACATTTTTTCAGGTGCTTCTCAGCCATTCAGTTGAGAATTCCTTGTTTAGTTCTGTACCCCATTTTTTAATAGGGTTATTTGATTTTCTGTAGTCCATCTTCTTGAGTTCAATATAGAACTTGAAGTCCTAGCCAGAACAATTCGACAACAAAAGGAGATCAAGGGGATACAAATTGGAAAGGAAGAAGTCAAAATATCACTACTTGCAGATGCTATGATAGTATATATAAGTGACCCTAAAAATTCCACCAGGGAACTCCTAAACCTGATAAACAGCTTCAATGAAGTAGCTGGATATAAAATTAACTCAAACAAATCAGTGGCCATTCTTTACACAAAGAATAAACAGGCTGAGAAACAAATTAGGGAAACAACACCCTTCACAATAGTCAAAAATAATATAAAATACCTTGGTGTGACTCTAACTAAGGAAGTGAAAGATCTGTATCATGAGAACTTCAAGTCTCTGAAGAAAGAAATCGAAGAAAATCTCAGAAGGTGGAAAGATCTCCCATGCTCATGGATTGGCAGGATTAACATAGTCGAAATGGCTATCTTGCTGAAAGCAATCTACAGATTCAATGCAATCCCCATCAAAATTCCAACTCAATTCTTCACTGAGTTAGAAAGGGCAATTTGCAAATTCATCTGGAATAACAAAAAACCTAGGGTAGCAGAAATTATTCTCAACAATAACAGAACCTCTAGTGGAATCACTATGCCTGACCTCAAGCTGTACTACAGAGTAATTGTGATAAAAATTGCATGGTACTGGTACAGGGACACGCAGGTAGATCAATGGAATAGAATTGAAGACCCAGAAATGAATCCACACAGCTATGGTCACTTGATTGAGGGAGCTAAAAACTCCAATGGAAAAAAGCACAACTGGCGGTTATCATGTAGAAGAATGCAAATTGATCCATTCTTATCTCCTTGTACAAAGCTCAAGTCCAAGTGGATCAAGGAACTCCACATAAAACCAGAGACACTGGAACTCATAGAGAAGAAAGTAGGGAAAAGCCTCGAAGATATGGGCACAGGGGAAAAATTCCTGAACAGAACAGCAATGGCTTGTGCTGTAAGATCTAGAATTGGCAAATGGGACCTCATAAAATTGCACAGTTTCTCACGCTGTCAATAAGAAAAAAGGACACCAACTGTTTGGGAAAGGATCTTTACCAATCCTAAATCAGATAGGGGACTAAATACTGCTTCCAACAGGGCTGGACAGATATCTCAGCAGTTAAGAGCACTTACTGCTTTTTCCGAAGATCTGAGTTCTTTTCCCAACACCTACATACTGGCTCAGAACCAACTCCAAATCCAGTTCTAGGACATCTGATGGCCTCTCTGGTTTCCAAGGGCACAAAGCATGCATATGCTGCATATATATATACATGCAGTCCCAATCTCTTCTACTCTAGACTACTGCGTCTCAATCTACACAATCCACACGAATCGCACGCTGTTCTTAACAGAGATTCTGATTCAGTAGAACCAGGTGGGGTCTAAGATTCTAAGATTCCACGACTCTTCCACATGACTAAAAGTAAAAGAGCTAAAGAAATGGTTAAGAGATCAAGAAGACATGCTATTCTTACAGATCCTGGAGGACAGCTCACAAGCACCTATAACTTGAGCTTCAGGGTATCTGATATCCTCTTCTACCCTCTACAGGCAATAGTGTACATGTGCACTTATCCCCCAAAGAAACACATGCATACAAACAATTTAACAAAACTTTTTTTTTAAAGTTGAACCTCAACAGAGAATTTTGGGTTAGCAGAAATTTGGTAAAGCCTACATGAAGAGGGCTCCTATCTATTTGATAGCTATGATGATTAAAACTGTCTAATTGATAATAAAGTGCTAAATAAATATTTCTGTAATGAACACAAAATAAACAAGGGAAACGTTTTGAATGCAATGCTAAGCTCTTTCTTATGTCATTACAATGTTACCTTTATGTGCTTATCATTCATATGTCCATCCTAGTAATACCTAGTAATAAGCTTACTGAAACTAACAGTACCTGTAACATCGTAGGTTTTCTTCTAAATGTTACCCAATTAAATCACACACTTGGTATTTAAAAACAGTACAAACACTACATCTTAGAGCTTGATAAATCACTCTTAGGACAAATTCATTCAAGTGACTCTTCTATGTTCACCCACAATGATCATCTTTTACTTGTACAAGTACACCATGCTTGTTAGACATCAAGGCATTTATACATTCTGCTTTCCAAAATTAAGACATACCCCTCACTACTTCAACTTTAAACACGATTTTGCCTGCCTAGAAGGAAGTGAACAAAACAGATAACCTTACCCTCTACCCATCTACTTCCTCAGTGAATGTGTAGCTGTCTCTCTAAGCAACGAATCTTCTCCAAAGCATGCTATATTTATCATTCATTACTTCAGAGCTCATTCTTTGATTTTATGTATACAGGTGATTTACCTACATGTGCATCCATTCACCACAGCCATAAAGTACCAACAGAGGCAAGATGTACTGTACCCTCAGGAAATGAATTACAGATTTGTAGCCTCTATGTGGGTGTTGGTAACACAAACCAGGTCCTCTGCAAGAGCAACAAGTGCCATTCACTGCTCAGTCATCTCTGCAGCATGGATTAAACTTTTCAAGACCACCCACACTCTCCTTCTCTGTTCAATATAGTGCTTGGAGTTCTAACTAGAACAATAAGACAATTAAAAGAGGTCAAGGGGATACAAATCAGAAATGAAAATATCAAAGTAGCCTTAGTTGCAAATAATGTAATACACATAACTAAGCCGAAATGTTCGTTCACAGAACTCCTACAGCTGATAACCTTTAGGAAAGTGGCTGAGTATAAGATTAACTCAAAAACTCAGTAGCCTTCCTATATACAAATGATAAATGGACTAAGAAAGAAATCAGGGAAACAATACCTTTCACAATAGCCTCCAATAATATAAAATATCTTGGAGTAACTCTAACCAAGCAAGTAAAGGATTTATATGATAAAAGCTTCAAGGATTGGCAGACAGAAATTAAAGAAAATATCAGAAGAAGAAAAGATGGAAAAACCACTTTTTCATGGATAGAACAACCTACAAATTAAATGCAATCCCAATCAAAATTCCAAGACAATTCTTTACAGACCTTGAAAGGACAATACACAACTTCATATGGAAGAACAAAAAAACCCATGATTAGACAAAACAATCCGGAATAATAATAGAACTTCCAGAGGTATCACCATTCTTAATTTCAAGCTGTGCTACATAGCTGTAATAATTTAAAAAATGTTAGTTGCATAGAAACAGACCATTGGTCAACTGAATTGACTAGAAGATCCCAGACATAAGCCCACACACCTATACACACCTGATTTTTTTTATTTAAAAACAAAACCAAAACCAAAAACTACATAATGGAAAAAGAAAGCATCTTCAAAAATGGTGCTGGTCTAATTGGATGTCTAAATGTAGAAGAATGCAAATAGACTCATGTCTATAATACTCCACAAAGCTCACGTCCAAGTACACCAAAACTCTCAACATAAAATCATATACACTGAACCTGATTGAAGAGAAAGAGAGGTATAGCCTTAAACACATTGGTACATGAGATGACTTTCTGAACAGAACACTGATAGATTAGGCACTACTCTCTACAATTAATAAACGTGACTTCATGAAACTGAAAGCTTTTGTAAGGCAAATGACACTGTCAATAAGACAAAATGATAGCCTACAGGTTGGGAAAAGATTTTCACCAATTGCACCTGTGATAGAGGGCTAATATCCAAAATATATAAGGAACTCAAGAAACTAGACATCAACAAACCAAAAAAATCTAATTTTAAAATGGAGTACATATCTAGACTCAGAATTCTCAACAGAGAAATCTCAGATGGCTGAGAAACAAATGTGTTAACCTTTTGTCAGTGTGTGTAACCCTGATGTCCTTAGCCATCAGGGGAATGCAAACCAAAACCACTTTGAGATTCCATTTTACACCTGTCAGAATGCGTAAGGTTAAAAACAAAAGTGACAACTTACGCTGGCAAGGATGTGGAGGAAGGGGAACACTCCTCCACTGCTGTTGGAATGTAAACTTGCAGTCACTATGGAAATCAATAAGGTGGTTTCTCACAAAATTGGTAATTGATGTACCTCAAGACCTAGCTTATATACTCTTGGGCATATACATAAAGGATGGTCCAACCTACCATGAGGACAATTGCATAACTATGTTCATAGCAGCTTTATTCTTAATAGTCAAAAACTGAAGCAACCTAGATGTCCCTCAGCAGAAGAATGGATGAAGTAAATGAAGTACACACACCCAATGAATCATTACTTAGCTGTTTAAAAAATAACATCATAAAATTTAAAGGCAAATGGATGGAACTAGAAAAAAATTCATCCTGAGTGAGGTAACCCAGACCTAGAAAGAAAACCATGGTACGTACTCAAATTATAAGTAGCTATTAATTCTTAGGAAGAGATGCAGAGACCCACACCCAAACATTAGGCATGGATCTGTGGCAGAGGAGAGGTGGGAACACACTGGGAGGAATGGAGGGAGGTGAGGCTGCAGTGTGGATATATTATATAAGAATAAGTTAAAAAATAAGATAAAATAAAACTCCCCTTACCTACTACTGTATAAGCTCCTCAAAGTTTAGAATTGTACTTCCTTTATTCACCACTAAATCTCTACCAATACCACATATGACCATAAGTGCATTCATTGATTGAATAAACATATTTATGTTTATATACACTGTTTAACAGTGAGTTCCTTTTGATCGCTCTCAATTCCTAATGTGGCACAGGAATCAGTTTCTCTTCCTCCCACTTCAACCTCTAGAATGATAAACCTGCAGAACTGTGCCACAATGCCTGTTTTATACAGTGTGTCACTCAGGGCTTCCTGTATTCTAGGCAAACAGCACCAGCTGAACTACATCCCCAACTACTCACAGTGCCTTTCATCTGAGGAGGCAGCAGCCAGGTTTACACTCAGTGACCCTGTCCACACCGTTCTGTGACTCCTGTGTGTTTTCATAACCAGTGCTGATGTGACACACGGTGCTTGGCATTCTCTTGCCAGGGAGTTTTGAAACTGGACCTCCACTCTGATCTTTCCATTTATGCTTGTCACTCCCACTGAAAAACCAAAGCGTGGTGGCTTACATAGTAGCGGGTAAGTGGAGTTTTATTTTATTCTATTTTATTTTCTAACAAACATATCCTAAAACACAAAGGTCTACAATAACTCTGGGAAGATTTTTCAACAATGGACCCTTCCAACTATATTCAAGACACTACTTACATTTTGGGTTGTGAGCCTAGCTTTTAAGGGCAGAGCCATCTCCCCAGCCCTCCAGATACTTCTCTAGTGGTTAGTAGAAAGCACATTTTTTAAACCAGAAAAACCAATAACTGGGGTGAAGTAATTAGGTAAATATAACTGACTTAGCCCAAAACAACTGGAAGGCCAGGAATGGAGTGTCGTCTGTAGAGCAGGTGTGAGCTGAGGATCAGACGATATGAACACATCACCCGCTGTCCTACCACTTAAGCAAACTAAATCAGAGCCAGTAAACTCCGAGAACCTCCCTCAAACCTGTCCCTTTAAAATGTGAATCAATTCTGGTGATTCCTGCAGCCAATGAATCCTACTTAATTAAAAAATTTAACTCTGCTAATTGAGTAATCCACTTTTTAGGAAGTTATAGTGTAAGTGAAAAAGCCCTAGCAGTTTCTTTCAGAGTGCAATCCAGAATGCCCATTATTTTCCAGGCAGAAAATGAAAATGTCAAAAACAGTTTTGCTGTAGATATTTAGTTGTTTTCTGCCAAGTAATGAAAGGAAAATATTGCACTTTGAATTGGTTAATTACCATGAATCCTTTTGCAAAAGGCTCCTGTTTTCAGAATTAAGCCAGCTTCTGTTGGCACACTTCCCTCATCTTCATGGAGACTGAACCATAGGCTGCACTGTACTCGAGACATGGAGTTTTTGTCATCATTCACCAGCTCACTAATCGGCCCTAACCACTCCATCCGCATTCAACTGTCTGGATACACTGGACAAAAAGAAAGCACTTGCCCAACAGGGATGCAGCACATTTGCTGCTTTGAACATTTAAGAACTAGCTTTAGAATATACAATGAACAAGAACACCATGATTTCTAAATCTTCTTGAAACTACATGCACTGCAAGAAAATCCTCTGTGGTCATGTTACTTAAGCAAATCCTCTAGGATCAAAATAACAGATGGAAGAGATCCTAAAAAATGATCATTGGACACAAACGTCAATACTCATACCCTTTCACACCTCAGTATTCTGACCAAAAGAAAGGATCAGGGAGACAGAGAGCTTAATTCCTAAAATATCCTAGCCAAAAATACTTTTAAACAATACTTAGACATTAATGCAGTGACAATATGACACAAAATGTCATATGCCCCTTTAGATATATAGCAGCTAACTGATGGCTACAACATAGATGTTTGAAAAAGACAGAAACTATGAAGACAGACAGATTCCAAATATACAAAAAGGAGACAAGAGGGGACGAAAGAAAGAAAGAAAGAAAGAAAGAAAGAAAGAAAGAAAGAAAGAAAGAAAGAAGAAACATGATTTAAAAAAGAAAAAGTTAAGATGGGACAAAAATACTAAAATAAATTATTTTAATAAATGTGATCAAAATATACAAACTAAAAAGCATAGATTAACAGACTCCCAGAAATAAAAGTATAATGTGTTGCTTAATAATGTATATGAAGTATAGACCCACAAGAATTTAAAGCAAAAGTATGAAAAAAGACAGTATAGTAACTCCAGTGTGGGAATATTTGACAGAAGAGAACTGTCACCAGGGATAAAGAGAATAATTTCTCAATGAAAACCTTGTTATTTTATCAAGAAGATCAAATAATCTTAAATTATCGTGCACCTAATTATTCTATGCATGAAACAAGTGAGACAAAACAATAGGTTAAGATCTATATTGTCATCACCATAAAGTATGTCTCAAATTTTAAAATGTCTAGAACAACATAGAACATAGTCTCTACTAACAATCACCTAAATTAAAAGACACTAGTAAAAGTCTTTGGGATGCCACAAAATACTTACGCTAAAAATGTGTTTCTAAATTGCAAAAAGTTCAAAATAAAAATCAAAAGTAGAATTAGAGGCATTTTTAAAAGAATAAAAAGGAAAACACACCATGTTAATATAAGTGTCACCAAAACAGTATTTTCAGGGAGATTTGTGGCACTAAATACCTATACTAGGGTCTGATTGGCCTCAGCCTGAACCCCACAAAATAAGAAACAAACAAACAAACCAACCAACAAACAAAAGATCAAATAAAGATAAACCCAAAGGAAAATGGATCAAAGTAGACTTTCAGGGTAGGAAAAAATAGAATAGAAAAAAAAACACTGAAAGTGCAATTCATTCTTTTAAAAGAACAGTGAAATTCCTCTAAACTGATCTAAAAAGATCAGGAAAAAAACCCTCTAAAACAAACTAAACAGAAATTAAAGATATAAGTAAGCAATTTCAGAAATGAAAGATATTGCTACAGAATTTATACATAGCATAGTTATATTAGAAAAACTTTATGCCATTAAGTTTGACAATATAGATTAATTTCTTGGAAAGCTCAAATTAATTTATTTATGAATAAACAAAGGAAACCCCAAGAATAGACAGATTTGCCCTCCATTCTACTACACATGTAAAAAGAACTAATGTCTCTACCATGTACTGTACCATTCTATAAAGCCAGCTGTGTCGATGATCAAAAGACAAGGGTGTGACAAGAACAAAGGTGCATCACCAGCAGGCACAGGAAATGCCTTCCTGAATATAAGTTAGCATGATTTGACAAATGGGAAATAATTAACTTAAACAGCTTCTGAAAACAATGAAAGAAAGAAATGAAGTTCAGAGACAGCCTACAGGAAAGGAAGAGAAATGCTGATAATATAGAAAAGTCAAAACATTAAACACCTTAAGCAAGTAATCTAATACAACCAATAACTGACCGAATGAAAACAGACACCTTTCAAATGAGCTACAAATGGCAAATTCATTTTTTAAATGCTCAAAAAATCTTATCAATCAGAGAAAACCCATGAAAACTACTTTGAGATTCCAACTCACCTCTGTCAGAGTGGCTATTGTCAAAAAGGGGGAGAAGCTGCTGGGACTACACAGGTAAACAGCATGTATCCATTGTTAGTGGGAAGACAAGTAAGTGCAGACATTGTGGAAACTAGTATATAACAAATACATCATTCAGCCATTCTTCTTCTGCTTATATACCCAAAAGATCCAAAATTAGTGAGTGAATAGAGACTTTTGTGTACCCATGTTTATCAGGGCCCAACTCATAAAAGTCAACCTAGGTGACCATCAACAAATTATCAGATAAAGATAATGCGATGGATATAAATTTAAGACTTTCAGTTCTTTATGAACTAAAATTATGTTGTTTGCAGGAAAATAAATGGACCTAGAAATCATGACACTAAGTGAAATAACACAGACAAACATTCCTGGTTTGATTTTGTTGTTTTCCATTTGTGGAATGGGGATAGGGTCAAGCAAGTAGAGAGGTTCTATTACACATGTGAAAAAGGTATTACAAAAGGGAACTGCAACAGTGAAAATGAGCCAGTCTATTATATGAATGGATAACAATTATGGAAAAAAAGAGGCAAGAAATGAAGGCAACTGAGGAATGTTTTATGGGGAGAGTCTGGAGTAAAGGGAAGGAGAAAATGATTTAATTTAATATAATACGCAAAACAAAAAAAATTTAAAATATTCACTGAATTCAAATCCTTATGTCTGCAAGCTTTTTTATTTACTTGTGGCTCTTTGTTATGTTTCTTTTAGACAAGATCTCAAGTAGCTCAAGCAGTCGTCAATTCACTGTGTAACCAAAAATGATTTTCAGCTTCTGATCCTCTTCCCTCATCTGGGATTACAGACATGAGCCACCAAGCTGTGCTATCCATAAGCTTTTTGAATAGGTATTAGTATGCTAATTTAAAATTCTTCTTGGAAATAGAGAAGACAGACTAGCCAAAACAACTTCTAGAGAAAAAAGAAAATAGACTACCACTACAGGATTTAAAGACATTTTATAAGTCAGCAATAATCAAGACAATATGCTACAAAAATAAGCAAACAGAATAAAGAATTCCAAAACTGACCCACAGAAAAATGGGCAATCTATTTTCAAAAAAGATACTATGGCAGAATGTGGAGTAAAAATAGTCTTTAATAAATAATGTTCAATCAACTGTATATACATAATTTTTTAAAATATTTGAGTGTATATGTATATATATAAAATTCTCAAATAAAAATATTATATTACAAAATAAACTTTGATAGTACCTTACACTGCATGCAAAAATTAACCCAAAAAGGATTTCATGCTACATATTAACAATTCTAAGGCTAATACTAAATTTCAAAGCCCATGGAAAATAGATAATTGGGGTGGTTCCTATCACTACGGGAAATCGACATTAAAGGTAATCAGTTATGCCAAGACAAATTACTGTGAGGCAAATTAGAATCAGAGACTTAAATATGATTTCTCAATTAAACAAACACACACACACACACAGAGAGCTGAAGAAATAACTATAAATATTGAAATAGAAAAGTTACCTTCTGACTCTGTCAAAAGAACCAAGATATATAACACCAGTAGCAGCAAACAGCTAACCACCCAGTGTGAGGAGAGGGCATGCCCAAGAAGCAGGAACCAGGGATCCATTAAGAAAATATTAAAAGGACAAAAAAAAGAAAAAAGAAAGCAGAAACCCTTAGATATCATATAATGTCAGAATGCAAAGCAATTCTCAAATCAATAAATAAAAGAGGCTAGTAAGTTAAGGGAATCTTGGAGCCATCTCAGAGACCTCACTGCCTTGAGCTAGAGCAAGCTGGGTAGTATCATAAATGGCTAACATAGAAAGTGAAATTGATGTAGGGCATAAAATAAATATACATGGTTTCAGAGTGACAAAATAAACAAGAAGAGATGACTCTTTATAGAGTTTCAAATAATTTATGTGGATACTTCTCTATACAAGCCATAAGAACCTCTTAATCCCCTTTACTCCTAGAAGACAGTGACTTACTTTCAAAGAGCATAATATAGAATAAATTAACTTTATACTCAGGTAATCAGGAATAAACAACAAGAGTGACAAAACATACTGATTTCCCTGGTCCCCATCTCTCCTCTCTTCCCTCCTCACATGCATACATGCACTCACACAAACACACACACACACACACACACACACACACACACACACACACACACACCAGCTCCAATGACAATTCAATGTGTATGATGAGAAGGGCCTATTGTCAGATGGGGGGGCAGGGTAGAGTCTCTTTATATCACACATGCTGGGTACAACCTCCTGGTGCTTCTATCTTCCAAATCCTAGCATTCCAGGCATTTGCTCTGCTGACAATATGTAAACAGGTACTTCTCAAATCTCATTTGAATAATGAAGAAACCATCATGCAAACACATCTTAAAGGATATCCAATGCATAGCTGATACTATTCAAAACTTCTAAAGTCATGAAAACCACAAAACAATGAACAAATTAAGAAATCATCATATTTCAGAGTAGATGCGGGAAATGTTAGAACTGAACCCAGGAAAGAACAGCTTCAGCAGAAACATTGGTGAAATCCAAATAAAGACTGAAGTTAATTGTAATGAACAATTCAGTGCTTAGTCTTGATAAATTCCCTGGGGTTATGTAAGGTGTTAATAATAGGAGAAAGTAGGTGAGGGGTATACGGGAACTCTCTGTGCTACCTTAGCAACTTTGCAGGTCTAAAATTATTCTAAAGTAAAAAGCTTATTATAATAATGGGTTACAAATTAAAGTGTAAAAAGCAAAGCTACAAATCCTTCTGAATATAAGAAATTGCATTTAATGTTTAGTTTTGGCAAAATGATAGCAAAAGAACATAAGAGATAAAAATTGGTAAATCTGACTGCATCAAATGAAAAAACCTACTACGTGCTCTGAAAGGCACTTTATGGAAAGGGAAAAACTGAACAAAAATATATAAATAAGCAAACCAAAAAATGGAGAGCATGACATCTAATAAAGGACTTATGCTTATAATATACAGAGACCCTCAAAACTAACAGCCTGATTACAATTTGATAAATATTTGAACAACTCCCAGGGAAAACACAATAGGATGGACAGAATGCACAAACTCAGGTGCAGCACTCTCAGCTACAATATCATATAACAGCTGGATCTCATTACACAACTGGCTAAAATTTAAGAATTGGGAAGTGCTGGCAAGGTGTAGAGGAAGTAAAATTCTTCCAACATTAGCTGAAATATGTAATTAGTACATTTAAAAGCAGCTCAGGAGCTTCTTAGAAGTGTAAATATGAACTTGCCATCCAATTACAATACTTCTAAGTAGTGACTCAAAAGCAAACCAAAAATATTAAAGGTCATAGCAATTTTCACCAAACTACTTAGTAACTGGGTAACTGATCATTTTATACCCGTGTTGCCATTAGCATCTGCTACTTATCTATGGACAAAATAACTTTGACATACTCATATAATGCAACTTACCATTTTAAAACAAGAGTTATGTTATACGCAAACACCTGGACTTCGTGAAGCCTTATTCTGAATTAAAGAAGCCAGGCATAATGAATACATAACACATGATTTAATTTCTATAAATCTCTAGGAAATTTATGCAAATCTAGTGATAGGGAACGGGTAGACTGCAGGAGTAGGAGCAGAACTGGGAACTGGAGAGAGGGACAGGCAGAAGAAAGAGGCCAGAAAGGGAGCCAGGAAAACCTTGAGAACAACAATGTATTGGCTATTTTGATTATAGTCATCATATTGCAAAGATACACTGCATCACACCCACACCCCCGCCCCGCAACAAACCACACATGTTAAATAGGTACAGTTTAGGGTATATAAAATAACCCTTAAATGCTTTTTTAAAATCAATACTCAGAAAATCTGGAAAATGTAGAAATACTCTGAGCCTGTAAATCAGAAGCTTCAGAAATGTCCTATCTTTAGACACAATAGAAGAAATACTGATTTGATGTGGCTTGTGTGTCATTATAAGTTAATTAATACTCATAGAAGAAACATCAAAAGGGCATTGTATTAGCTGCATTAACAAAATATATGGACAAGTAGAACTGTCTATGCATTTCAAGTGGTTATAAAGATATAGGAGTATATGAAATTTAATACATTATATTAATGGGCAATTGGGTTATCATTCACCTAAGAAGATCAGTAAAGAAGGCTTTGAAGATTTCATTTTATGTAGTGAGTATTTTGTTTGTATTACAAATTTCTATTTATTACACAAGGTTAAGCACATAAGAATTTAATAATAATAATGCCTACAAGTTATTATGTTGAAGTAGGCCTGGAAATTTGAGCAGGCAATCTATTGTACACATAAACTTTATAACACTGAGATAACTATTTTCATTTTATAAATGAACATCAGGTTAAGGAAAGTTAAGGGAGACCACAGTATAGAAAATGCTCTGGCGGGCAAGTCTTTTGGGCTTCACAGTTTAATATTTGAATGCTTCCTGGTTCACTGAAGACATGAACCACTGATGACCATTCTCCTAAAAATATTGGCTGTAATCTCATCTGAATTGTTACTTTTACAAAAATGTTACTGACTCATGTTCAATTCTTTCAGTGCCTGCTAACTTTCTACAGTACAATGATGAACAAAGGGCCATACCAACCAGTGTCTGAAGTCACAAGGCGAGGTAAAGACGTGTGTGCAGTATATAGCAGAGATAAACTAGTTAGCAAAATCATAATAACACAGCTACATATCAATTCTGTAGGATTTCATCTCAGTATGTCTTAATTGAAGCAACTATTTTTACCTGGGCTACGTGATTGTACAATCTGTTAAAGCAGTTTATTTAATCAAAAGCAAAAGCAATATATAATTTGATGCAAAAAATTTCAAGTCTTTAAAATGGTTAGAAATGAGATCTGTGAACTCCTCTGATTGCTTGTCAAGAAGAAACCAGAGAGAAACCTTTTCATGACCTCCTCCTACAAATAAAACTATTCAGAGATCATACTGTTTCAAGACACAACCTTGTTTAGTACATTTCTCTCATGGATAATGAAACATCACAAAACTAGAAAGAAAGAAAAAACCTTCCTTCATTGAAATTCTAGGCTCCTTCCTCTTTAGTTCTTTGTGGTTTTAAATTAAAATATTCTTGCTCCTGGCCAAAGAGTGTTTCACTGGTTTCCTTAAATCATCCCAAATATAGCTGGAGTAGTGCACCCTGGTTTGGGGGGCATCTACAGCCATCTTGTTCTCTTACCCACACTTGATTGGGAAAGAGCTTTGGTTCTTGTCGGACACTGCTGCTGTACGTTATAGTTAATAGAACAGGAATAATTACTTGCAATACAGAAGTTAAAGTTACAAAATCCATCTGTTCTTGGTAGGTAGAACTGTTATTTCAGTGAACTAGATATGTTCTGAGGCAATCTTCTGTGTAAGACAGCACTCTTCTCCATTCTTCATGGAAGGAAAGTCCTAAGGAGGTTTCTCGTAATAGATGCATTAAGTGTGGATCAGATGCCTTAACTGTGGAGGTAGACAAAAAAATAAAACAACAAAGCTCACACCTTAGTAATTTTTCTCTGAAATGCTCTCTTGTTATAGCACTAACATTTTGATTATGCTACCAGGGCTCCGTTCTGAAGAAAAACTAAAATGCCTTTTTTAAAATACTAAAGGAGGGGGGAAGCCTCTGGAAGCAAAGATACACACACACTGTGAGCAGCAGGGGATGTGGCTTCCAAGGGACAAAGGAAGAAACAACTTTAACCCACTTTAAATATAATCACTTTTTTGAAACATGATAGTAAAGAGGGAATAACTGAGAGATTTCAGGGCTCAGTAATACAAAACTTGAAAACTAATAAGACAACAAAAATAAGAGCCTGGGCTAAGAAACCCACCAAACAAAGGAGACTACTTCCCAAAAGCTGGTAGAACTTTCTCACAGGAGCCTCAGAACATGGTGCAACTTGCTTTAATTCTTCCATTTCTATCTTGAACTTCACTACTGAGTTTTCTTTCAAAAATAAAACAGGTTACCACCGAAGGTAAATGATTTTTTAACATATCACCTTGTGATCTTTCCAAGGAAACATTTTATTCTTTCACGATCAGACTCCCCTAAGCAAATTTCCCATGTCCTACACAAACAGATACTATTCCATACACAGATAACATGCATGAATTAAGAAGGCTTCATAAGACAACCAGAATCTAATTACATAAACTACTTCCCTACAGGTAGATATAAATTTCAAAAATCTCTGAAATCTTATCTTTAAAGGCTGGCCGTCCTTTTTTAATTATGCTAAAAGTCTCTTGTCTGCTTGATCTCTTGTGAACAATTTTAATCAGGCCAGTGTAATACATGCTGTCTCACAGACAACTTCACAGAGCTCTCAACTATGAGCTAATGGGAAGAAAAGGAACCGCAAGGATTTTTATTAAAAGGAAAAAATGGCTAGCCTAGAGATTTAGCCAGCAATAAAGCCAGATTAAATCATGCACTTTTCCCTCACTTAGCCTACTTAACTTCAAGAACTACAGACATATAATTAATGTGCTCTTGAGGTTTATTCTGCAAATGTAAACATACTGGCTTTTTTAAAAAATTATCTTAAAATTTAGTGATTTCACTCATTCTTTTTTCCCCTTCACTCATGGACTAATGTTCTAACAACCAGTTTTTCAGAGCCTAAGAAGAGTCCCCAACCCCCTTCCAGGATCTGGGCAAAGGACCCCAATTCAAACGAGTGGTGACTAGCTAAAAGGTCTAAGTAACTTCACTTGCACACCTCTCCATCAGCTATCACTGCAAACTTCCTATACACTCCGAGATCCTCAGGAGACACAGCTGATGTTCAAAGTCCAAATTTTCAACTGAATATATCAATCTAAACCTAACAATCACCATAATGTTTCCCTTATCAACTAAATAAAGAAATCCCTAAATATAAATGGTTGTCTCAAACCCAAAGAGTCTACACCTATGCTTAGCTTACTAGTTGATTTTCTATCTCGATTACCACAAACGTGAAACATTACTGAAACATGGTACCCTGGTTTTATCTCTAGTTCAAATGTGTTTGGCATCGTGTTTCCCACCCCTCTGTGCCCCATTCCTCGATGTAAATCTGTCATAGTTTACAGCCACTCCTCAAAGAGCTGACGTAAGGATTAAACACCACAATACACTGCATACTGTGAATGCACTGTGCACTGGACATTTTCAACCAAACATAAATGATCTAAACCTAACACTATAATAAATGTTTCCCGTAAATGACTAAATGTAGAAACTCCTAACAATATAAATGGTTCAATAAAGGCCATGTTCTAGACTTTAGGCACACTGGCTCAAGATTTATGTTCAATCAAAAATAAACAAACAACAACGCAGGTCCCCATGTTTTCTCTGGAAACCTTGGCCAGTATCAACACACAACTGTACCTCTTTGCTCTCCACACCCTGATAAACTGCTGTTCTCACTACAGGGCTCCCTCTCTCCCTCTCTCTCTCCCCCTCACACATTCCCATGGCCTTGCCTCAGTTCCTCATGCACTGACAGCTGCCTCGTTCACTACCACTTCATCTTTTCCCTGCTGCTTCTTTGCCTCATGTGCTATTTCTTATGAATTATAATGGGATCTCTCTCCATTTATTTAATACGTTTCTACCTACATTTAATATAAAAGGCCACTCTTTGGAGTTAAACCCCAACCAAATTTTAAATATAGATCAAGACAACTAATACATCTAACTCTTAAAATTTTGTTTGTTTCTTCTATTCGTGCCTCTGCATGGGTTCTTGTCATTCTTACACTGATAAGCTTTACAATTCAGTCTGTTTGATAAAATGATATATGCAAAAAACTAAGAGAGAATATATGCTCATGAGGTATTGCAAAATAAAAAATGGCTTTCATAACTGTCCACTGGTATTACAAGATTACAAATTCAAGCACATAGGCTACTCCAAAGCCTCTAAAAATTACCTGACCTCTATATAAACTCCCAGGTTAAAAAACTCTCAATTCCAACATCAGAAGGCAAAATCTACACAGATATTGTTCAGAAAATGAAAACTAGATAGGAACCATCCAGATAGTTTTAAATTGTTGAATGGTCATCTCTTAATCACTTTCTTCTTTCCTCAGTAAAATATTCTCTATCTTCTGTTAAATATAAAATTTAAAATGATTAGTGATATAAAATAAAATATTATTCCACAGATATATTTTTCCAGAGTTCATACCTGTTAATTATCCTAATGGAGCATAAAGTCTCTTCAATAGCATAGAGCTAATCTCAATACGTTTCAAATTACCATGTTTTAAGTTTTTTGCCCAACATTTTCTGTTCAAGAACACATACACAAAAAGACATCTCAAATAAACTGACATTTGATAAAAACTAACAGAAAGATATAATAAATTTTCTGGAATTTTTCATTTAAAAATCCTAGTCTTATTTCATTTAATTAAGGCAAATTTTACATTTCAGAAAAACTTAATTATTACAATGACCTAATTTAGTATTACCTGTAACAATGGCTCAACATTTGGATTTAGAGCTCTGCAATTACATCTGGCACTGGTTTTTGGCTTCCAGTATTAGTCTTCAGTAAAAGGAACCAGGGTTCCTTGGAGAGATGGTTGATTATAGAAGCAGGTTAGGAAATGTTCACATGAAAATTAAATTATTCTCTAGTATCAGAAAAAAAAGTTCTCAATAATACAACAATAAGGCATATCAGTGAGACCTAGATGACAACTTAAAGAGCTCTTAATGAGCAAGATGGGAATAATTTTACAAATAAAGAATTGATGCTTGATGACTTAATAATCTACAAAAGTGCACTTATATAGATAAGTAATTGAAAAGATAGTGGAGATAAATCCCTTCTGTGGAAATATTTAAAATAATTTACTTATATCTCCACTGTATGGAGATGCAACACCTCTGTTCTATGTATGAACTATATAGTGCCTTCCTTCTGGAGAAAAACCAGGGGCACTTTCCTAACTAAGCACCTTGTTCACCTGAGTAATAGCTGGAGAAACCTATCATAGCAGTAGGTACAGGGAATGTGATATATGAGAAGTGCAAACTATCAATACAGCTTTCTGCAAAACGAGTGTAAAAGAAGAAGGAAGGAGGGGAGGGAGGGAATCGGCCACTGCACTGCACTGCACTGCACTGCACTGCACTGCATTGGTCCTTCTAAGTCTTCGCCCTAGCAGACCTGCAGAAGCTTAGTCAATTTTAAACCACTTCAACTATGTGATTCTTCTCATATTTAAATTGAAGGTCACTTGCACAACAGTGGGATATCAAGCAAGAGTATTAAATGACCTTTTACTCTAACTGCAAATGTACATTTAACTTTAATAACAAATTTCCTCATCTATAGTTTAGACAAGTCTTCTCAGAGGCCTCTGTTACCCTATAAAAAAGAGGGTCTATCTTAGAATCCTAAGAATTTCACCAAAGGCTTTGCATTCAGATAAACAGACATGATTTCTACCCCAAACACACATGTGAAACAGGAAAACACACACAGTGAATCCTAGAACAAGGCCCTGCTGATGGAAGAAGGTATCAGGACACAGGGCTGAAAACAACTGTTACAACTCCTGGGCCCTCGTCATTTGCAAAGACAGTAGTTTCCATCCAATGGGAATACAAGAATAAAATATAATAAAAAACAGCTAAGCTGTTATATGGCTAACACTGCTTCTTTCTCTACCCATACTCTGCCACTGGCGCACATGTGAGGATCAGGTACTCAGCTCTGTGTTCCTAGTTTTCCTTTATCTGTCCTTCAGCATCAGATGGGAAGTCTGCTTTCCCAGCCTTCTCATGAGGTAGGCACCTCAGCACACAGTGATACACTCATTAACACCATTATGATTATCATTATTAAATAACCACTCATTGACAATATTGAAGGAAAGAATCTACTAAAATGCGATTTTGATTTTAAAACAGAGTAGTCCAAGGGACTCCAACCTGGGATGTCACTTTGCCTTCAATATCCTGGTATGAAAGCACAAATTTGCCAGCTTTGTTACAAAGGATATAACTATGGAAGATGGAAGACAAGACTAAAAAACAAAAAAATATCAAGAATGTAGAGGGCTACAAAATTGAATCATATTACACTAATTTTACATATCAAAATTCAAAGTTTTCTTATAATGAGATACAAATCAAA
The DNA here is from genome assembly GCF_000001635.26 of Mus musculus. Taxonomy (NCBI): domain Eukaryota; kingdom Metazoa; phylum Chordata; class Mammalia; order Rodentia; family Muridae; genus Mus; species Mus musculus. Next base: position 27,948,088 of record NC_000085.6, read on the forward strand.
TTAAATGGTGGAATCAATTATTTCATAAGAGAAAAAACACTGTTTTGCCTCAACAGATGAAGGGATAAAACTAACGTAACGTATTGGCTACCTGTGTCACATAATAGCTTTGACATTGCTAGAAAAATATGCTGCAATCGTCATCCTAATGCTCTCCACTCACTCTAAGTCTGATGGATTCAGCAGATAAACATGTTAAAAACACATTTTTGAAAACCACAAAATGTATTTTTTAATGCTTAACCTTAGTGTTCTCAGCATTAAACTTGATATTGATAAACTAAAATCTTGATAAAATGTCATCTGTATCATTTAGTCATTTCATTTTTTTTATACCTTATGCTGAGGCAGGATTTCACAGACTCTTAGAACTCCTTACCTCCCTTCCCAAAGGCATGCTTAGGGAGAATATTAGGTAACATGATAAAGTTCATAAACAGCTCTTTGGATCACCAACTCCATTAGGATATATTAATTATAAGCCACACATACTCTGTACCACAACAAGCTCCAAGGTACTGCTAACTCCTCACACTCCCAAGGATACAGACTTGTCTCTATGGTGAGAAATGAAACAAAGAGGCTGCGTGTATGTACAACAGAGAGCAATGCATGTCTTTCAAAATCCCATCGCAGTCTGACTTTAATCACTTAATGTTCTCACAGAAGACTTTTACTTAAGACAACAGGTTATAAGATGACAGGTTATCAAAATTTATCAAATCCAGCATTTTTAGTTATAACATCCAGCTGAGATGTACAATTTCTTTCTTATTTCTTTCTCTTTATTATTTATTTAAAATATGCATTCTAGTAGCACCCACATGGCTGCCATTAAGAGAGTAATTTGTTCCATGGCTTTTAAAGTCATTCCATATAGTAAAGAAATGCAAATGCAGCTGGCATGAGATACTTCATAAAAACATAGCCATGCACAGTATCCACAATGCATTTAATGACTTAGTTACAGGTACTGGTTCATGTTGTATCATTATGTAGGTGGTATCCATTTCAAAGAGAACATGAGCAAAGTTAAACAGGAGAGAAAATCCAAGTTCATGACTATTGTAAAGAGGGAAAACGGAGAAAGGCTCTGCTTAAGCGCCTTAGGAGATCCCATCTTCTGCAAGCTAAAATTTTCACATACGTTTACATGTCTGGTAGCCTAATAAATGACACTCAATATTTATCAAAACAAGAATATGCTAAGAGATTAATAAGGTACAAAGCTTCTCCAAAGAAGAATCAGATTCTCAACAAGACATAAACAAAATGTAAGTAACAAATGTTACAAAGCTTATGGTAAAGCTGAAATTCTAATACTTTTAATAGTATATTGAGAACAACAAAGTGTTTTCATATCATCAGCATATTTTGTTTATTATCGAATAGAGTTTATTTTTATTCTCTTAATTCAAATTTACAACTCTCCGTAATATCTTTAACAAATATTATCTCAGTCAAAAAATAGCATTTATCAGCCTCATTCAAAATTTCATAAAGTGTACTTTGGAGATATATATTAACATGTAAAACCCATCCCACCAGGTCAAGTCCTAACTTGACTAAAAATTGGAATACATCTATAAGTCTTCTCAATAATTGTATTATTTAAAATAGTTTTAAACATAGGGTTTTGTTTTGGTTATGGTCTGTTTCTCCTGAGGAACCTCACCCTGAACTCAAACTTGCCATGTAGCTGAGGGTGACCCTAAACTTCTGATCCTCCTGCTGCGACTCTCAAGTGCAGCAATTAGAGCACTCACATTACCTAAGAACAGTGTATAGAATATAGAATCAAACCAAGGTCATGTGCATGGTAGGCACTCAATCAGCTAAACTAAATCCTGCCAGGAAGATCGTTTTCTACTAGGTAAAAATGTGAACAGGATTAAGGGAAAGTTTTTGTTTAGTTTGTTTTTAATTTTTGAAACAGGTTCTCTCTACAAAGCGCTGGTTGTCCTGAAACTCACTATGTAAACCAGGCTGGCCTCCAATTCACAGAGATCTACGTATCGTAAGTGTTAAGATTAAAGCACGAGCCACCCATGCCTACAAAGAGGGAATTTTTAAATTTGTTATACAATAATATCAACAATCAACCCCCTTTCAACCTCCAAGTTACCATGGGAGCACATCCTGTGCCTCCTGCTCCATTTGGTGAGTCCTGGGGACATTATCCTACCTGCACCTTTCTCAGATTCCAGGCTTGGCCTGGCTCACACATCCTGTGTGTACACTAGTCCTGTCTATAAAGCCTGCCTGACCCTAGCCTACCTGGGCAGTATATACCCTCCAAAAACATCATGGACCTGGCATCCAGTGCTTCAATGCAATGATGAGTTTCCTGGACCCTAGCCTGCCTGCATCTTTCCAAACCACAAAATTTAGCCTAGATCTTGCACACTAGACATGAGTCATATAGAATCTACTGCACCTGCCTCCTTTCCCATCACCATGCTTGGCTCCAGTCACATCCTACATCCTATGCCAGCCTGCTGAGTCCATGAAACCTCACCTCCCCATGTTATCTCCAAGTCTCAGGCCTAGCCTTAGTCACACATCCTATAGGTAGACCTAGTCTGGGGAGAGCCCCAAATCCCATGCAGCCCACCCATGTGACCCTCAGACCCCAGGTATAGCATGGGTAGCACAATTTGCACAGCAGTTCAAGCAGATCTAGCCTTAGATCCCATAGCCATGCTTTCATACTTAACAATGGGCTGGATTGACCCACACCACTAATTGAAAACCGTCCCTGAGTATCTAAAGAGCAGACCTAACTTTTCATAACTGATCTAAAATCAACCAAGATTGGGACACAAGAAGAAGAAAAACAAACCTCCACTCAACAGAGTCATCCTAGAATTTCACATCAGACGCATGACTACAACTGTCCAGGTCTCAATGAAAAACCATAAACAATATGAAAGGTCTAGACATTATGTCTCCACCCCCAACCCCAAATCCACTGATTCTACAGCAATGTCCTCCAGTGAGAATTATTCAGGAGAACCCAAGAATTTAAAAGTCCAATCATAAACTTCATTAAGAATTCAGAGTTAAACAAGATAAAATCAACTCAATGAGGAGAATAATGATGAACACCTGAGAGACGCCCAAGGCAACACAGATCGGCTTAATGAGTAAGACAATTCGGGATTTGAAAACAATTCAATAAAACATAAATAAATAATATGAACATAGAAAAGTCATGGTGAAATGAAGACAAGACTGAAAATCTCAACAAGCCAACTAGAAAACGCAGGAGAAAGCCTTACAGGCACATTGGATTAAGCAGAAGATAGAATATCAGGATTTGAAGATAACAAGAGGACTGAACCACACAAGCAAGAATATGAAAAAAATTATGGCACACAAACAAACGTGCAGGTACTGTGGGAAAGCATCAAAATGTCAAATTATCGAATTATAAGGATATAAGAAGGAGGGTCCCAAGTCAAGGGCTTTCATCAGTATCACAGAACTTAGCCAAATTAAGGAGATATCTCACTCCCCATCACAAGCACACCAAATAAATAAGATGAGGAAAGAAACTATCCACAGCACACTAAAGTTAGAAGACTAAAACACAGAACAAAGAAAGAACTGGAAGCTGCGAGACAAAGCCCACGAGTCACGTGGGGATGAAAACCAATTGGAGTAACAAGAATTTCTCAATGGAGACTCTGAGAGCCAGAAAAACCTGAAGCAAAGCACTCCGAGCTCCGTAAGAATACATTGCCAAAATGGATGAACAAGAATAAACCAAACAGAAATGTTTACTAGATAGGAAGAAATAGTAAAAATCCAAGCAGATATTAATGAAATAGAAACAAAGAAACCTAAAAGTTGATTCCTTAAAGATAAAGAAGACTGATAGACCCTTGAACCAGTTAATCAAAAAACAAACAAACAAAAACACGAAGGAAAGAACCCAAATAAACAAATGAGAATTATTTATAATTATTAATTTGCAATGAATTAGAAAAGAACCGGACAGGTTTTTATATTAATCCAAACCACCAAAGATAAACTAAAGAACTGACCAACAACTTAAACAGACAGCTGCCCCCCCCCCAAAAAAAAAGAAATATACGGAGATCAAAATGTAGTGAAAACCATCCTAATAGCAGATCAGGCTAAGACAGACTCACAGCAAAATTCCACGAGACTCTTAAAGACCTACAACCAGTATTTCTCAAATTATTTTTTAAAAAAATAAAAGAACAGAAACAGAAGCAGCTCTTCCAAACTACTTCTATGAAGCCAGTATCACTCTACTATCCAAGCCAGAAAAAGACACAACAAAAGAAAACTACAGGCCAATATTTACTATGAACATGAAGGCAAAAACCCTCAGTAAAATACTTCTATGCCAAATACAAGCATATGTCAAAAGGATCAGACACCTCAATCAAGTTGCTTTACCATAGAGATGTTAGGACATCTCAACATTTGTAAGTCAATAAATGTAATAACCAGGTAAATGGGCTTAAACAATTAAAAAAACAATTATACTACCATCACAGCATATACTAAAAGGCCTGACAAGATCCAACATGCCTTTATGATAAAATCTCTAGAGAAAGTAGAGGTAACCCACCTCAAAATAATAAGGGCTAGATATGACAACGCTACAGATGACACCATGTTAAACAGAAAAAGTTGAAGCAATCCTATTAAAAATCAAAACCTGGCAGGGCTGTCCACTCTCCCCACTGATTTTGAACATAGCGCTTAAAGCACTACCTAGAGCAATGACAAGAGAATGGAAAAAAGTGATACAAAGAGAAAAAAATCAAATAGTCCCTATTTGTAGATACTGTAATACTATGTACAAGAAACCCCAAAATCCACCAGACAAAGTCTGGAAATAGTCAACATTTCAGCAAAGTGAGTGGATGGATGGATGGATGGATGGATGGATGGATGGATGGATGGATGGATAGATAGATAGATAGATAGATAGATAGATAGATAGACAGACAAACAGACAGATAACTTCAGCCTGTGTGTGTGTGTGTGTGTGTGTGTGTGTGTGTGTGTGTGTGTGTGTGTGTAAATACATACATAGAAATCCTGAGCAAAAAGAACAGTGCTATGTGTATCATCATTCCAGATTTCAAGCTATATTTCTGAATTACAGAAATAAAAATAGCATGGTACTGATACAAAACTGTCAAGAACCATGAAACAAAAGAAAAGACAAAATACTGAGTACACATAATTCTATCCATAAATCCCCTTATATATACCATTCATTATATAAAATACGACAGGATAAACTTTTATTAAAATACATAACTCAGTATTAAAATTTTTAAAGCAACAGTGAGACACACTAAAGAATATCTAAGTAAATCAAGAAACCAGGATCATTGTATACCATCCTGTGAAAAGTAAACATATCTATAGTAAATGAAATTATAACAGACTTATAAACTTTATATGACACTAGGCTTGGTGGCATAAGCCTATAGTGCCAGTCACTCATGAAGGCGAGGCAAGAGGCTTACCATTTAGAGACCTGCTTGGGCTACAGAATGAGTTCAAGGCCAGTCTGGACAACTTAGTAACTCTGTCTAAAGGTAAAGCATAAAAAAGGATTATATGGTAGAGTTGGTTGTAGAGCACTGCCTAGTACACATGAAAGCCTAAGGTGGAGTGCTATTACCACGAGAAACCTGACTCATTAGCTTTCAAATTTAAATATGAAAATGCAAAGGGCTTAAGGTAAGTAAAACAATCTTGAAATGTAATTTTAAATGGAAGAATTTACACACTTCCTAATGCTAATTGAATAAAGTCTCAGTAATTATGAAAATAGGATTACTGACACAGAGACAATGACAAAAACAGAGAAGTAAATCCAGCCAATTAATTTTAATGACAATACCAATGTAATTAAAAGGTAAAATTATAAACTTATCAACAAATGGTCCTGAAACTGTAAACTCACCCATAATGTGATATACAATAATGTTGACTAACATCATATATAATAGTTAACACACAAACACAAAGTACTAAGAACACGATTATAAACTCCTAGAAAAAAAATGGCACAATATAAATGACATTGAATGAGACACTAAAAATTAACATAAAAACCCAAAGGAAAAAATATATAAATCTAAATTCCCCCAAATGAGACCTTCTTATTCTTTAGAAATACAATTTAATAAAAACATATATCCACAGATTTGGGTGTAAGGCTGGAAGAAGTCTTCAAAATATAATTCTGCCCAAAAAAGTATATATCCAGAATATGTGGAAATATGTACAAAGACAACAAATAAATGAAATGCCATTAAAACATCAGCCATTTCAGGGAAATACAAATTAAAATAAACACTGAAGTGAATTAACATCGTGCTTCACTGGCAAGAATATACATCAATTAAAATCAATACATTATGACAATGTCAAATAGTACAGATACTGTGAGAAACACTTTAGTATATACTTGTAAAGTATTACCTTACCATAATACACTGATATTTCATTGTATTAAATGATCTGGGTAAGATTTAAAAAACTATATATGACCCGATAAATACTTATATTGAATTTATGTAACAATTTTATTTATAACATGATAAATGAGAAACAATCTAATTCTCATTGCCTATTTCACACAGAAAAACTGAATTGTGTTATTGCCATATAGTGATCTACTATGCAGTAATTTAAAAGGAACAAACTACTGACCTGGGTAAAAGTTAAAGAAGATAAGTGTAAGAACAATATACCCTACAATTTCTATACTCAGCCATGGTAGAATGCCGCCCTAGATTTGATTTCTGGCACTACAGAAGAAAAGTAGAACAATTCTACTATCAGTATGAAATTCTACAAAGGGCACAACTGTGATCAGGAGCAAGGGAATGGGTCATAGGACAAATCTCTGCAAAACAACGGAAATGACATCTCTTTCCTCCTTTCTTCTTCTCCCCACCCCACACAGAAACTCACCATTCTGCTCAAATAATCAATCCTCACACTCAGCCTTCTGAGCATCTGGGACTACAGACAAAACACCATGCTCAGATATGATCTCTATGTTGATTAGAACTATGCTACATGATTAACACACTTGTCAAAAATTACTATACATATAAAATTACTAAATTACACTATGAGTAAATTGTAGGCAATAGAATCAACAAATAAAAATACAAGGTTGTTGTGGATTACACTTATAAATTCCAGCACTTGGGAGGCTGTGGCAGAAGAATTATGAATTTGAAGTCAGTCTGGGCTACAATTTGAAAGTAGTTTCAACTAACTAGTTAAAAGCAATCAACTAGATGGTGACGACATATACATTGATGGGAATGCCTGATAATTCACCTATTGAAGAAACAATTGCAATTTGTTTGAGAAGAATAATACAGATGTAAAAGTGTACCAGTGAAACAGCCTCTCTCACCTCCACCACCTCTCACAGCTCTTTACACTGTGTGTACTATGACAATAAGATATAAAACCTTGTTTGCTAATTAAGATATGCAGTTTAAAGGGGAGCTTCAATGACATATAAGAATCTCTAACATGAAAATAACTCTTGGGTCATTCTTTCCCAAAGATTTTCCTCAAAAGCCTTAAATTTTGAATTCTTCAGCTCTATACATCAGAACACCATTGGTTCACCAGCAGGTTAATAACCTACTTCTTCTAACAATCTGACAGTTTTTGACTAAGATTTATTTTACAGAAAAAAAACCTCAATAAATATATCCTTAAGTAGTAACTGCAAAAGCAAAAGGATTATCCTCTTCTCCAGGAGCTTAATTACAAGGAGAGAGTATGCTCAGGACCCTTTCCTTGATAATAAAAGCTATCACATACAGCAAAATGGAAGGAAAAATGAAATTAAATTAGGAGAAAGGCTTGACTACTTTGTTTGTTTGTTTGTTGTTGTTTTTCGAGACATGGTTTCTCTGTGTAGCCCTGGCTGTCCTAGAACTCACTTTGTAGACCAGGCTGGCCTTGAACTCAGAAATCCACCTGCCTCTGCCTCCCCGAGTGCTGGGACTAAAGGCGTGCGCCACCACGCCAGGCGGCTTAACTACTTTCAAACAACAGAGTTTGAGAAAGATGAATACCACCTTTGTTTTCTTCCTATTGCTGTGATCAAACATGAGCAAAAGAACTTGGGGAGGAAGCTGGCTAAGTTGGCTTACACTACCACACTACAGTGCAACATTAAAGGAAGGCACGAGAGCAGATGAAGCAGACACCATGCGGGAAAGCTGCTTACCTGCTTGCTGTTCTTTATGTGCTCAGCCTGACTGCTTTTTGTTTTATTTATTTATTTATTTTACATCGATATTTTCATTTACTAAGATTGTGATACATATCTGTGACCATCTAAAGCATTCAATTATTAGGGTATATGGTTTTAGATACTAATTTTTACATTTACATATTAATATTAACGAAAGCTGGTTTTCTCCCCGTTTTTGAAATTGGATATTTTATTTATTTACATTTCAAATGTTATCCCCTTTTCTGGTTTCCCCTCTGCAAATTCTCTAACCTATCCTCCCTACCCCTGCTTCTATGAGGGTGCAACCCAACCCACCCACCCACTCCCACCTCACCAAAATGGCATTCCCCTACATTGGGGCATCGAGCCTTCACAGGACCCAGGGCCTCTCCTCCCATTAGTGCCAGATAAGGCTATCCTCTGCTACATATGCTGCTGGAGCCATGGAACCCTCCATGTGTACTCCTTGGTTGGTGGTCTAGTCCCTGGGAGCTCTGGGTTGTCCAGATGGCTGGTATTGTTGTTCTCCTGTGGGGTTAAAAACCCCTTCAGCTTCTTCAGTCTTTGCCCTAACTCCTCCACTGGGGTCCCCGCGCTCAGTCCAGTGTTTAGGTGAATGCATCCACATCTGTATTGGTCAGGCTCTGACAGAGCCTCTCAGGGAACAGCTATATCAGGCTCCTTTCAGCAAGCAGTCCTTAGCATCCGCAATAGTGTCTGGGTTTGGTGTCTGCATGTGGAATGGATCCCCAGATGGGGCAGTCTTTGGATGGCCTTTCCTTCAGTCTCTGATCCACTCTTTGTCCTGTATTCCTTTTAGACAGGAGCAATCCAGGTTAAAATTTTGGAGATGGGTGGGTGGCCCCATCCTTCAACCAAGGGGACATGCCTACCCTCTGGATATGGTCTCTACAGGTTCTCACTTTCCTTTGTTGGGTATTGCAGCTAATGCCATCCCTGTGGGCTCTTGGGAGCCTCTTGCTTTCCTGGCATCTGGGACTTTCTGTTGAATGGCTCAGTGGTTAAGAGATTGCTCTTCCAGAGGCCCTGAGTTCAACTACCAGCAACCACATGTTGGCTCACAACCATCTGTAATGGGATCCAATGCCCTCTCAGTGCATCTGAAGAAAGTGACAATGTACGTACAAACACTCTTTACAAAGTGGGAAACAGGACCAGCAGGAGTATGCTTGCTATGACCATATAAGCAGAACTAAGAACAAACGCTATGCTTTTCTAATCCTAGCCCAGGAGTTCTTCCCTTTCTCTTCACTGGCATACCACTCAACTGTTTTCTCTTTTCTGAAGCAAGCAAAAGTTAGGTTGCTAGGTTCTTCTTAATATGTGATATAATAAAAGCAATGCTTTACGAAATGCATAAGTCCAACTTATAAAGTCTGAATTAAAAGGAAGCAAACAGGAAGAATGAAAATCTAGCATTCTACTTTAATATTTAAAAAATGGGCAGTAGCTCAAAGGATGAAACAGGGGGTCTTATATAAAAGAACGTTATAGGATATCTTTTATGAAAATGCAAAGACATTCAGAGTTAAGTAGAGATTAACAAGGAACCTGATAGAACCAAAATATCAAAAAATAGACTTACTTTCTTAGGGAAGGTTTTTTTAATTATAATACAATTATTTCATAAATGCAAAGTTATCAAATCAAATAGCATAGCCGCCTCTTATCTTAAAAAAATTAAACCAGCCTAAAATTTGCTGCTATCCTTGGACTTTTATTACAGCTTCCTGTAACTCTCTGGATCCAAAACTCAAAAAATCACTTCCTTCCAGCTGTCAGAGTTATTCACGTTCATAAAACACAGTAAAATTTATGTCCACTTCCTAAAAACACCTAAAGTAATTGATTTATATGAATCTAAAATATTAAACGTGTATTTAATCAAACTTATCACTGAATTAAAGCCTCCCCTCAGGGGATAAAGGTGATTTGTTAGCACAAGTAAGTGACTAATTTCTCGATTGCTGAGAAAGACTTTCAATGTAGAAATTATTTTAAAATTTATGCTTATGAGTATGCCTTAACGATTTAGAAATATTTCTGAAGCAGAGTTCTACTTATGACTTTTTCCGAAGGGTCTAAAAATATCCACCCTTCGATTATGTTATGTTTTGAAGGAAATGTTACATGAGTAGCATTTCTAACAAATATAAATGAAGATATCCAACAAATAAAGCAATCTTCCAAAGACAACATCATGAAAGTTAAAACTAAAAACAAACAAACAAACAAAACAAATACAGCAATGAACAGAGAAGACAATGCTACACTTCCCACTGGCCACTACACAGGGACACTCAGTTTCCCTCCCTATCTCAGACACAGAGTGTCCAATAAGAAGCAAGGCCATGATATGCTATAAAGGCCAGCATCCTGACCTCAGCAGAGAGATTTACACAACAGTCTTTCTACCTACATCTCCTACACGTTTCACAACAATCAAAAAGAATAGACAGTTTTGAATATTTTCAAACATGTTCACTTAGCTACTGTTACCAACAGAAACCACCAACCATATATGAATATCTTTCCAGAAATATTTATTACATGGGAAAGTGGATATTTTCAGTGGAGAATAGCTCAATGCGTGGCCCTAAAGTCTTTCATTGAATAGATGCTTCTGCTCCATTAAATAATGACTCAGTTGCAGACAAAAAAAAAAAAGTTCAGTTACTGAGTACTATAAAATCATAGTTTGACTTAGAATTTGGATCAATCTTAAACTACAATATGCTTATATGCAATATACTATTAATATACTTGACAGTTCTTCATGTGCATCAATCAGGTACGACTGCCCATCTGTGCCCTTTACCTAGAGCCAAGGGAGCAGTGATACCTAAATACACCAACCAACCATCCATTCCCACAATTCGTTTTATCAATCTGCTCTATGGTCTTAAAATTATGTGTATGGCCCCCTTCTGAGCTGCACAGCACTGCTCTTTCTTATAGAGAGAAAGTTTCGGTCAATCACTGCACCCTTGCCATGCAAATATGTGCTCAACTTCCATTTGCCACTCCTCTTGTATGCAAGGGAGGCAGCTTAGCACTGAACCTAAGGAACTGCATTAAATACATACATTACTGCTAAGATGAAAGGGAAGGCAATGAACTACATGCAGCTCCTTCTGCTTTCTTTGTTAAAGAAGAAAAAACTAATTATCTGTAGCTGTCAACCATGAAACCCTAGACCTATTTAAGTCAATATTAGCCTTGGATAACTAAAAACATTTATAACATTTTTACCTGGTTTAACAAGAAAACACTCATAACTTCACTATAAAATATTAAACATTCTGAAGGACAAAGTAACAACATAGTAGAGTATTAGAATTACACACTTGTATAATAGCTCACTCATTTATTATTTTAGAAAAACTGCCTACCAGTTTTGTGATATTCATTTCATATTTAGTAGAGGCAAGACTTAGACAGATGCAAGACATCTCTATATCAATTCAATAAAAAGCATCCAAGTGAAAGCCCAGACTGTTGACCAACAAGAGAAGAATTCTATACCTTTGCTTAACAAAAAGAAAGAAAGGAAAATAAAGACACAAGTTGAAATTTGCAGAAAGTCCCCCAACTCACGGACACCCGTGCTTACACTGCAGTCTATCCACCAACCGTCCATTTTCTAGTCTGCTCCCATCCGAATATAAGCAAAAATCTAATTCGTTTTGATTGTTTTCAAACTTAAAGAGCATATCAAATGAAGAAAGGATTTTTTAAAAAATGAATCAAAGAGAGAGTCACTATAAAACCCATAGAACTGGGACCAGAAAGATGGCACAACAGGTAAAGATGCAGCTGCCCAAGCCTGCTACCAAATGGAGCTTAAGAAGAAGCTGGATGGCGCTACTCTCTCTACGTCGTATCTACAATGCACACAAAGGTGAGGTGATTGTTCATAATTACGAATATAAATGTTCTTTGATTTTGTTTGCGTTCAGTGATTAAACACTGCTCTTGCTTATTTTTTTCACAGGAACTCTTCTAATGGGAATACAATCGTATTTTATAATTCCACATTAAAGGTATCTCTTACTTTCTAATAAATGTTAAAACATATGAAACTTTTAATTACAAGGGCATTAACAAAGGTATAATCAAATATAAAAATCAACAATGTGAGCAAAACATTGACACACAGCAAGATTATAGTTTTAAAATTACACCTCTCTGTTTGTGATTGTAACCCTGCTTCAGGAGACACTGGAAAGCTCGTGTGATGGAAACATCAAGACTGTGGCTTTTACCAGGTCCCCTTTCCAATCCTGATGAGGCACCATTGTATTCTCACATCTCAAATTTGTTTGGAAACGTCAAGAATTCATCAGTGTAGCATGAATAAGTAAAGGATAACCCTAGATCCAAAGCACATATAAAAATAGAAATCCGGTTCCATTAAGGAGTATACACAGGCAGGGAAGGGAAGATGGGGTAAGTGGTCACAATACACCCAACACTAAGCCCCACTGCCACAAACTAGAAACTGACAGAATCAAGTTTCCATCTCAACTTTGGAGAACACAACCAACATCCATACTACCTACTGACAGAGCACAAACATCTTCCCAGTTCTCATGAGTGTTATCTCCATTCGTGTTTTAAACACTGCTTTTGCTTAATTTTTTTTACAGGAACTCTTCTAATGGGAATACAATCGTATTTTATAATTTTATAAGGTTTTCAGCAGAATGACAAACAACAGCAACATCACTACAAAGTGTAACATCATAGAATTCTACAACTTACATGGTTTGCTAAGGCATATGGTGGGAAGGGCCTGTAGGAAGGCTGCACTTAAGGAACAGTGGTCCCCTGTGAACACTGGAGTTCTTCTGAAGCCACAGACGTGGATGGGTTCTTGCCAAAACAGATATAGCCTGGAGCTAGGGTGGGTTTCACTCAGCTTGGAATTCTTTGACATGACTGCAAGGGTCTTCTTGCTGGAGGAGGGCACTCTGAACAAAGAAAAAGGCTACAGGGGATGTGGAGATAGTGTGATTTGATTTTCTTGGTATCCAAGTAACCCTGATCCCTTCGTCTCTGTGTGTGGAGATAAAGACATTTCTGTGGGGATATGAAGACCACAAACACACTGACACTAAACTTTAAGCAGAACATTAATATCTGCGGGAGTCCCATTGGGGAGATAATAGCTATGGGCATCAAGGATAATGTTGCAACCTTTACTGATGCCAAGACCCACCATTCCAAAGCACAGACACTGTTTGAGTTTGAGGTCAACGATATTTCCTAGAACAATGATGACATGTTCCCCCTGACAAGCAGCTATAGTTTATCAACAGTCTCAGCTACACAGTACTTATTGTACAATATATACAGGCCCATCCTTCTAATCTCATCGGAATCAATCTTAACCCCATTGTGAAATTTGCCAAGAAAGTACAGGTGCTTTGGCCACATTCAAGGATATGGATGAGGTACTGTGTAGAAAGTGCTTTACAGAAATTTTCAGCCTCTGAGGAAATCTCAGTTTCATCCACAATATGAAAACGCTGACATTGACATCAGAGGATCACATTAAGAAAGCTCACATGTAGACAGGAACTGGAATGAACAGTGTGAGTCCCAGACCTTCACAATGGCTTCATATTCCTAAGGGGTTCTGCTGGTGTTTGGCTGCAATCACAAAAATGGAGGAGACGGCAGGACGCTGACACTGTGAAGCTTTTTGGGCTGCCTAATGATTCCTAAGAGGAGAACCTAACATAACAGAAGGAGGTGTGGCATAATTCCCCTCCTCCCTTTGAATGTTTGGTTTATTCTTTTTTTATGGACTAAGGCTGGTCTTGAATAGCAACAAAAACAACAGAAAGTCCACATACACATGGAAGCTGAGCAATTGTCTACTCAATGATAATTTGGTCAAGGAAGAAAGAAAGAAATTAAAGTCGTTTTAGAAGTTCATGAAGATGAAGGCACAACATACCCAAACTTATGGGACACAATGAAAGCAGTGCTAAGAGAAAAATGCATAGCTCTGAGTGCCTTCAAAAAGAAACTAGAGAACATTCACTAGCAGCTTAACAGCATACCTGAGAGCTCTAGAACAAAAGGAAGCAAATACACCCAAGAACAATAGATAGCAGGAATCAAACTCAGGGCTGAAACTGACAAAGTAGAAACAAAAAGAACTGTACAAAGAATCAACAAAGCCAGGAGCTGGTTCTTTGAGAAAAATCAACAATATAGATAAACCTTCGACAGGCTAACCAGAGAACACGGGAACAGTATTCAACTTAACAAAATAAGAAATGAAAAGGGAGATAGAACAGAAACTGAGGAAATTCAAAAATCATCAGATCCTACTACAAAAGCCTATATTCAACAAAACTGGATGAAATGGTCAATTTTCTAAACAGATACCAAATACCAAAGTTAAATCAAAATCAGACAAACCATCTAAACAGTCCTATAACCCCTAAAGAAATAGAAGCAGTCATTAAAAGTCTCCCAACCAAAAAAAGCCCAGGACCAAATGGGTTTAGTGCAGAATTCTAACAGACCTTCAAAGAAGACTTAATACCAATACTCTTCAAACTATTCCACAAAATAGAAACAGAAGGAACACTACTCAAAGCCACAATTACACTGAGTATTCTCCCTTGGAGATGGAACAGTTTTTGTCTAATTAGGAACTTATCACAATTTGCTTTCATAGAGGACTTCATAAGAGTTTTTTTTTTTTCTATTTCTATCTTGTTTAATGATCCAAATACATTTTAAAAACTGGTTGGGTACTTATTACTTTTAGCTTCAGAAAATATCATGTGTATTTAAGGCACATTTAGATATTATAAATTATTTTGATGACTTAAAAGAATATCAATACTGAGTAGCATATTTTAAAATAAATTTTATTATTTTAATAAAAAACTCATAATTCAGCCTAGTGTTTCAACAAAGAACTTTCTGAATCCTTTAAAGTGATTAGTTTACATGATGTCTATAAGCCCAACCTTATTCTAAATGGATTTGAATGTAACAAATTATGAAAAAACAATGTGAAAATTGTAAAATATAAAATTAAGAAATACAAAATAGGGTTAAAACTAATATAAATTAGAATAGACAAAGTTGGAGGTAAATAGAAATATGTGACTAAGGGCCCACATGAAGGACTTCATGCTCAAGCTCCCAGAATGGCAAAGAGTAGAAGGGATAAATCAATTTACTCACTCTTCTTCTCTAGTTTGCTCTGGATAAATCCTCATTATGATATATCAGTTTACTAACTCTTCTCTTCTAGTTTTGTCTGGATAAATCCTCATTATGTTGCTCAAGAGGGCCTAGAACTTGCTAATCAGCCCAGACTAGCCTTGACCTCATAATCCTGCCTCAGTTTCATATATATTGACATTATAGCCATGGACCAACATGCGTAGCTTACTTGTTATGAAGAAGAACACTTGGCAAGGCTATAAAGATGGCTGAACATGTAAAGATACTTGCTTCCAAGACTGAGTTTTGTTCCCAGGACTAAAATGTTGGAAGGAAAAAACAACTCCTGCATGTTGGCATCTTGGATCTACAAGTACCCTAGTGCTTACACGTGCGCACTCACACACACACACATATAAATGCATAAATGAAACTTAGCTTGTTTTCAAAGCAATGACCTGGAGAGATGATGGTTCAGAGGTAAGAGCACTTTCTGCTCTTGGAGAGGACACAGGTTTAGTTCCCAGTACAAACACTGGTGGGCTTATACTGTCTGTCTGTAACTCCAGGTCCTGGGATCTGATCTTCTGCCTTCCACAAGCAACAGGCAGGAATGCAATATGCTTATGCACATTCAGACAAACACTCATTCATAAAATAAAAATAAACAAATCTTTTTTACAAAGACATATACTCAAATATCTCCATATCCTACCACAGAGATTTATGAATTTCTGCTCTATTCACAATAGCAATGAAACAGTAACAGCTGAGACATCCATCAACAGACAAATAATGAAACTGTACATAAACACTGTGGTATATTGTTCAGCTATAAAGAAAAATAAAATTTGCGGAAAAATGGATGAACCTAGAGGTATATCAAGGGAAGTGAACTCAGGAAGAAAACCGCCTGCTCTCCCTTACTAGTGGATCTTAGTCTGTAAGTGCATGTGTCTCTATGTAACAGATGTGAGCATACACTTAGACAGGAGACCAGGAGAAGGTGATGCTGAGAGACGAGGGACGACAGAATGCAGGCAAGCGGGTGTGAGTCACAGGAGAGGATCGAAAGCAAATAGATTTCTAGTTTCAACTCCATTGGACATTTTTTTTCTTTTTGGTGGCTACATGTATTCAACTTTTTATGCATTGATGTATCATTAGCCATGTTTGCATCCCAAAGTAATAGATGTGATAGTCCTTTGAAGCAATGGCTATAAAGGTAAACATACATTTTCGTTTCACTGACCATTAGTACAACAGACATTTGCAACACTTTTACATATTAAACATCACTGTGTAAAGAGCACCAATTATAATCACTCTAGCACATGTCCTTAACTTTTCCTCAAAATAATCTCAAAATGTAACAAGGCAATTATTTATTATTATTATTATTATTTAAGTCTTATTTTCAAATGACAAAACTAAAATCTTGAACATTTATATTACACGTTCAATTTTCCTTACAGATGGCAAGGCCAAGTCATAGACACAGGTCTCCTAATTCCAAGCCTAGTGTGCCTTTTGATCATGTATTCTGGGTGATGATAAGCATTGTCTCTTCAATTCTTTAATCATTTTTATGCCTACCCCATGCAACCTGATCTTTCCCTGTCTGAAAGTCTTTAAGAGTGACTAAACTTGTAGAGGTGTTGTGATTATGACCACCTTATGTATCTACTGTAGAATTAGTTTCTTAGAATGTTTGTGTAACACAGTCAAGAACATCCTTATTCACATTGTGAATGGTCAAGAATAAAGTTTTTATGCTAGTAAAATGGCTGAACAAGTAAAAGCCCCTTGCAATGTAAGTCGGATGACCCGAGTTCAATCCCCTGAGCCCATATAAAGGTGGAAGAAACGAAACAGCCAGCAAAGTTTTCCTCTGACATCTACATATATGCCCTGGCACTATGCATGCAAACAAGCATTAGTTGTATATATGAAATAAAGAAAATATGTTTTTACAATAAGAATTAAAATTTCTGATTATCAAAAAAAAAAAAAAAACCTAAAATCCCCAAAGAAAAACAAGACTCCAAAAAGAGATGCACAACATGCAGGTTTATAAAATTATAAATCAGACATCCCCTTACTCACAACAACTTAACAAAATCACAGGATTATCTGCCAATTCCTCCGAACCCTTCTACTAAATCATAATGATTACTAAGGGCCAGAATAAATGCATGTCACCAACCCTGTTCCTTGCCATTTCATTAGACGCTACTCAAACCTGTGGAATAAAGACATGGGCTCTCTGCTTCTGACTGGCTCACACTGAAGGGCACTGGCTAGCCATGAGGCCTGATGAAGTCCTGGGACACAGAAGGGTCTTTTTTCTATTGGACTTTATCAAATGTAGAGCAGGCAATTTATTTTCAGCCAGAAAAATAAAATATAATCTTGGGCCATCTGGTTCTGTAACACTCTGTATTTGTTTAGAAAGGTCACTGTTGTCAAGCTATCGAATGTTATCTCTGGAATTGACAGGAAGAAGGAAGGATTTTGAAAGCAAGCCAGGAATACTAAACCACCGGATATTAATGTGTACGATTATAAAGTAGTATTTAAAAGGCTGGTCTTCAGTGACAGTTCAAATCCAAGCTTCACCTCCTTGAAATGGCATGAGGCATGTCACCAAATCTCTTACTCCAATATTCCCATCGATGAAATCTAAATAACAGTACCCTGGTAGACAGATACAGACACACACAGACACAAACATACAAGTATACAGATACATGCATATACTTAATTAGCTCACAGTTACTACTTAAATTATAATCATTATTAATTTCAATATAACTCTGTTGTAATTCATTAGTTTTCTATGACATGAAATGTTTATATTTACTTATAGTACATGTGTGTATGTACATGTGTGTATGTGTGTGTGTGTGTGTCTGTGCCCATGTCTCAGTTACTTGTATTGTCCATTTGATACATCTGAGTCATCTAAGAAGAAAGCCTTAATTAAAGGATTGACTCTGTCAGGCTGGCCTGTGGGCATGTCATTAGTAAACTGTCTTAATGTTAACTAATATACTAGTGACTCTAGTGAATTGTCTTATTTTAACAGGTATAGGAAGCCCAGCTCACTGTGGGTGGTACAAATCCTAGACAGGTAGTCCTGACCAGTTAAGCAACCAAGCAAAATATGAGTCAGAGAGCCAGAGAGCAAACAATGTTCCTCCAAGGTTTCTGCTTCAGGTTCTAGATTGAGTTCCCACCCTGACTTCCCTTCCTGATGGACTGTGTCCTAGAAGTATTAGCCAAATAAACCGTTCCTCCCTAGGTTGTTTTAAGTCTTGTGTTTCATCAGAGCAACAGGATGAAGCTAGAACACTAAGCATGTGGACAGACATCAAGGGACAATAGGCCTGAGTTTGGTCTATTTTTCTACAACATGGATTCCAGGAATCAAACTTAAAAGAGTGTCAGGCTGGGAAGCAGGCACCCTTACCTGCTGAGCAACCTGCCAGCCTGGCATGTCTGATATCATTTTTTATTGCTATTATAAAAACTTCTCCAGAGAGCAAAATAGAATTCAAATACAAAATCAGTTTATGCTTTGAATAAAATCATATGGGTTTGGAGTCTATATTTGATAAAACATACAATCAAAAACAAAAACAAAAAAAACAAAACAACAAAAACAACAAAACCAAAAACCCTTTCTTTTTAAAAAGAAAGGGAAAAGAAAAGAAAAAAATCAGCTCCATAAAGTCTCCATCCAACATTTTTCATGTTGCCAACAAGCAATATTTTCAACTCATCTGGCCAATCTATGACTCTTAGAGGGGACCAATGCTTTTCTGGCATGTTAGTAGTTAGGATCCCACAAACAACTGTTTCCCAACATCACAGCAAGCATCAGAGCTGGGCAAAGGCTGCACTCTTGGCCAGGAAAGGCTTTCATCTCTCCCTTCTTTAAATTATCAGCTGCTACAAAGTTCCCTGCATGGATTTCTAATACTTCTCCCCATGAACTGCTGGTTTCTCTAATTCCTCTGTAATGCAGACTGAGAATTATTAGAAACAGGTTTCAATCTCTGGAACCTAGTAACAAATATCTAAAACACATTTACTGGACTAGACAAATGAGCCAAAGAAATGCATATATCTAATAGAAAGGCACAGAGATGAAGAGCAGTTGATCAACCTTTATCTATCCAGCATGGGGCGTGACCTCACACCCACCATTTCCTGTCTAACCACACTGACATACCACAGGGAAATTCAGACCCTACAATCGCTTTTTCAGTTAGCACCTCAAGTCTGATCCCAAATACTCACATGTGTGGTCAAGCAGAATAGTAGTATTTGCTTGTAAACCTTCGGGCAGCTTGCTTTATGAATTCAAGAAACAAAGCATAAAACTAGACTTCTTGTAACCACACATGATTGTAGACCTTTTTGGAACTACAATACAAGAAAAGGTTCTTAGTCGCAACCAAAATAGTTCATTTATACCTTAAATTAAAATGCTAATGAGAATGTATGTTTCATTTTTACTAGTGTATCTAGATCTTTTTTTACTTATTGTTCAAATTAGGACAGTATTAGTTCTAATAGTCTACTGTTAAGTTAGAAACAGCAAAATATTAGCAAATATTATAGGAAGACCATTAAAAATAACAATGTTCCTTAGAAAATATAAAGAAAACAAAGGCTAATTTGTAGCATTAGGATAAGACTCTGAGTAACAGCTAAGGTGGTCAGTGTTTCCCAACACTTATGGGATACAAAATTCTGCAACCACTATGCATTTTATGTCCTATTTTTTAAAAATCCATTGAGAGATATCCCATCAACTACTTAGCATTTCTCTTCAACAATTATCTGAGCATATAATTTAACATAGGAAATGCATGCATTACTCTCACCATAAACCTTCACTGGAGCCTTGACAGGAAAAGAGCCAGTATAAAGCAAGACAAATGTACTTCCTCTTCCACTACTGAGACTACTGATCCAACAAACCCAAATTCAAGCTTCTCATGACAGGTGAAGCACCTGAAGCCCTGATGCCATCCAGATAAGCTTCACTGGAAGAGTCAGTTCTCAGGGAAGCTAGCATGAATGGTTTTCATCGTTTCTAGAAAGTTGTGACCCTGATTTAGGAAAAGCAGGAAAATAAAAGAAAGCCTTTCTCCCCCAGGTTTGACCAAACTGTAAATAATTCTATTTCCTTAAAATTTCTCTTTCTAATTTATCTTAATTATGGTGGAAAGTGCTGGAACTATGGCTTAGCAGGTAAAAGCATATGGTGCTTTAACACAGATCCTGAACTTGAGTCCCAGCACCAACAAGTATGTCCCAGTGACCTGATACCTACAGCTCCAGGGCGTAGAGCTTCCTCTTCTAGCATGCACAGGAAGCTGGACACATGCGTACATACTCTGTATCACACAAACAACAAACATAATTGAAAATAAAAATGTTTTAAAATTAAAGAGAAATTATGTGTTAGGTTTATAAACTTAAATGTCCTGTAGCAGTACATCTTCATTTATGAGACTATGACTGAGCTATTTAATATCTTCAATTCTAAGTTCATTACTCCGTTACTTTCTAGTATATTTTCACATACCTGTGTTGTTTCTTTTACTATATTTGTTTAGTTATTTTCTTAGTAGTCTTCCTAAAGATAATATTTTTTCTAAATTATCCTTTTGAGGATAAAATCATATATCAAATTATAAATATAATTTTATAAGTTTTGCTGTTAACTGTAGTTTGGAGAATACTAGAAGCAGAATTATATTACATGTATTTTTATACATACCCGTCCTTCATAGATCTATTGTCACTTTTACAATTGCTCTTTATTTCATGTGGCATCTTGTGATCTTTTATTTGAACTATTGGGAGTCCCTTTGCAGTTTGTTATAGAGGTCTTTTGGTGACAAACGCTTCTAGGTTTTGCTTATTTAGAATGTCTTCGATTTTTTTTTTAAGAGTTTGGCTAGACACAAAACTTCTGGTCAACAGTCTTTTCCATCCAATGATGAAATGTCTTCCAACCCAAGTACTGTAACTGAGTGTCAATCCCCAGCTACCATCAATGCCTTTCTGCCATTCACTTTCATAAGTGTACAAGAGTATCTAGATATGGGTATCTTGGTATTTAACTCATTCAGATTATCCTCAACTTCTTGAATGTATAAATTAATATATTTTAGCTCACTTGGGAAGTTTTCTGAAATTGTTTCTTTAAATATTATCCTTGTCTTCTCTTCTAGACCTGTAGTGAGAAATTTGGTTTCTTTAAAAACAAAGAAATATTGTAAGAATAGATTTTCATTATAATCTCAATGTGGGATATGGGGCTGCTTCCCCAGCAGCTGACTATGATTTGCTTTGCGCTCTAGAACGGGGGTGACTTTGCTAGCTGAAGATAATTTCTGTGACTGTGTGTTTGGAAATCTGAGGTCTTTTCAGAGGCTATATAGATGCTAGGGTCCCAAGAGGCAGTGTGGGTTATTGGTTGGTTGTTGGTTGCTGTTGGTTGTGGTTTGTGAAGTACTCATGCACATGAAGATCATGAAGATCAAACTTGCCCCAAGAAACTTGATGCCCCTAATTAGTAGTCTAGTGATAACATCACTCCCTTTCCGCTCTATCTTTTTTTTTTCATCTTTTTTTAATTTCCGGTTCTCCAATTTAGTGTTAAGGTGTTAGGAAGAAAATGGATAGAGGGGAAAAGAAGGAAGAACTCACAAAGTGGCAAAAGAACATCTCATGGAGCTGTTTATGCCTACATTGGTACATGTGATGGTGTCTCTTTGTCACTTTCCTGTATTTTGTTTGTGGGGGGATCTCCTTACACCAGATAATCTCTGTGGAACTATTTCCAAGTTGGCTACTTACCCTGCTAGTTCATGTATGCTGTTGAGTCCCTCTGGTAACTCATTTGCTATGCTTTTAAATTCCAGAATATTCATGTGTCTCTTTTTAAAGTCTACACCATCATTGTAGTCTCTCTTTGATGAAACATCATTTTTTTTCCTCTTTAGTCCTTCAGACTTTTTCACTAAATTCTTTAAGGTTTCACATTTATAATGGCTAACTTTACAAATCTTATAAATTATCTGTATGTGCATAGCTGGGCATAGTAAAGCATGCCTACAATCCCAGAACTCTGGAGACAGACGTAGGAAGATGGCCATAAGTTCCAGTCCAGCCTATTCTATCCAGTAAGATCCGAGCCAGCCAAGGCTGCATCAATTAAGACAAATAAGGAATGGCAAAGAACAGCTTTCTGTTGGCAGTTTTTGTTTAGGTGTTTCATTTTGTCCTGTATATATATTATTTCCTCTGACAAGAAGGCTGTAACTGAGAGTCCAGAAAGTTTTCAGGTCTCCAATGAATGCATAGTCCAGAAAACTCCAATCTAATCTAATCTAATCAAATCGGAATGGTTTGACAATCAAAATTAACTGAATAGCTGTAAGATCGAGAATTGACAAATGGGACCTAATGAAACTCCAAGGCAAAAGACACCGTCAATAAGACAAAAAGACCACCAACAGATTGGGAAAGGATCTTTACCTATCCTAAATCAGATAGGGGACTAATATCCAACATATATAAAGAACTCAAGAAGGTGGACTTCAGAAAATCAAATAACCCCATTAAAAATTGGGGCTTAGAACTGAACAAAGAATTCTCACCTGAGGAATACCGAATGGCAGAGAAGCACCTGAAAAAATGTTCAACATCCTTAATCATCAGGGAAATGCAAATCAAAACAGCCCTGAGATTCCACCTCACACCAGTCAGAATGGCTAAGATCAAAAATTCAGGTAACAGCAGATGCTGGCATGGATGTGGAGAAAGAGGAACACTCCTCCATTGTTGGTGGGATTGCAGGCTTGTACAACCACTCTGGAAATCAGTCTAGCGGTTCCTCAGAAAAATTGGACATAGTACTACCGGAGGATCCAGCAATACCTCTCCTGGGCATATATCCAGAAGATGCCCCAACTGGTAAGAAGGACACATGCTCCACTATGTTCATAGCAGCCTTATTTATAATAGCCAGAAGCTGGAAAGAACCCAGATGCCCCTCAACAGAGGAATGGATACAGAAAATGTGATACATCTACACAATGGAGTACTACTCAGCTATTAAAAAGAATGAATTTATGAAATTCCTAGCTAAATGGATGGACCTGGAGGGCATCATCCTGAGTGAGGTAACACATTCACAAAGGAACTCACACAATATGTACTCACTGATAAGTGGATATTAGCCCAAAACCTAGGATACCCAAGATATAAGATACAATTTCCTAAACACATGAAACTCAAGAAAAATGAAGACTGAAGTGTGGACACTATGCCCCTCCTTAGAAGTGTGTATCAAAATGCATATGTATCAAAAGATGGCCTAGTCGGCCATCACTGGAAAGAGAGGCCCATTGGACACGCAAACTTTATATGCCCCAGTACAGGGGAACGCCAGGGCCAAAAAGGGGGAGTGGGTGGGTAGGGGAGTGGGGTGGGTGGCTACGGGGGACTTTTGGTATAGCATTGGAAATGTAAATGAGCTAAATACCTAATAAAAAATGTAAAGAAAAAAAATTAACTGAATACCACAAAGCCACCTTCATTTGCATGACACAAAGTACATGAGAGAAAAATTAAGCAAAATGTCTCACCTTACCCACACAGGACTCATCCCTGTATCAAATTATCATATGCAAGTAGTTCTTTAATTATTGCCATATCTATTGCTCTAGCAGTGATATT